>NW_019396470.1:206895-214986 GCF_000591075.1 Eurytemora carolleeae | reverse complement strand
TATATTCTGATCATGAACTAGGGATTATATAATATCTTTGAATAAGAAGAATAGTATATTCTGATTATGAACTAGGGATTATATAATATCTTTGAATAAGAAGAATAGTATATTCTGATCATGAACTAGGGATTACATAATATCCGATTTAAATAATAATAATAATGAATAGCTGTAAGCCGGCGTTTCCCGTGGAAAAAAAAATTTAAATTTAATAATAATTTTGAAGAAAAAAAATCGAATTTTTTTAACCTTATAGTCTACCCCAGGCCCTCCATGAGTGCCTACAAAAAATGTCAGCCCATTCGGTCCAGCCGTTTGACCGGCTGGAGGGAACATATATATGAATGTCTTGTTTATTCATGGTTTGGTTTGAGTAATTAGAACCTATGTGTAATCTATATCTATCTATCAAATATGTATATCGTATTCTCGTATGTATGTAAATATAATAAAATATATTATATTGCATATATACAATGTCTCTGATAAGATAATTACTGTCTTGTTTACGGGACTAATGAGATTTCCCTGATTCCTACTGATATAATGTGGGGATACAGGGATACAGGGATACAGGGATACAAATATATAGGGATACAGGGATACGGGGATCAAGGGATACAGGTATACAGGGATACAGGGATACAGGGATACAGGGATACAGGGATACAGGGATACAGGGATACAAATATGTAGGAATACAGGGATACGGGGATACAAAGATACAGGGATACAAAGATATAAGAATAAAAAGATACGGGGATACAGGGATACAGGAATACAGGTATACAGGGATACAGGGATACAAATATGTAGGGATACAGGGATACGGGGATACAAAGATACAGGGATACAAAGATATAAGAATAAAAAGATACGGGGATACAGGGATACAGGGATACAGGGATACAGGGATACAGGGATACAGGGATACAGGGATACAGGGATACAGGGATACAGGAATACAGGGATACAGGGATGCAGGGATACAGGGATACAGGGATACAGGGATACAGAAACACAGCGATACAGGGATACAGGGATACAGCGATATAGTGATACCGGAATATATGGTTACAGCTAGGGATATAGGGATACATGGATATAGGGTTACAGGGATACAGGGTATTCTAGGATGGGAAAAAAACAATATAATATTGACCCATTGCGACATCCGTAGAGCTAGAGGGGCGAAAAGGGTAAAAACAGTTAAGCATAGAATAGAAAATACAAACAAAAGAAATCATCACAAATTCAGGAGAATGAATTAACAATTATGGAAGGAAAAAAAGAATCATGAGCGATACTAGAAAGAATAATGTGAGCTGATCATTTATCTTCGTGTAATAATTTTGGGGAAATATTCATACAACCTTTATTTTTGGAGGTTTTAAATATTTCCTCCTTTGTTTTTATTGTTAAATTTTAGAATAAATTACTTAATTATTTACTTACTTACAGTTTTAATGTAAAAACTAGTCTAAAAGAATTTAACACAAAGAGAAAAAATATGTAACCCTAATCTATGCGAAGCAATAACTTTGTTAAATTAGAAGAAAATTAAAACGAAATCAAAGTTTTCCGAGAAAAACTAGATTCCAAAGATATATTTTAAACCAAAAAGCTAAAATATATTTACTTAACTTTTTATTTTATTGATGATTTTCTTTCGGCCCAAGGATTGATTGAAAACATTTTTCTTTTTTTTAATAAATCTAATCTGGCAAAACCCCACTTTCAGCTAAACAAACGGATATTAAGCTTTGAAAGTTAAAGATAGAAATTGTCAACTTTTCCGTTATTTATTTATTAAATTTATGTTTAGTTAAAAGGAAAAAGAAACATTATTATTTGTAAGATCAAATAAAGTTTGAAGTATCAAGGGTTTAGTGACGTTTACATCATCAGGTTGCAAAAATATATATTTTTGTTGTAAATGATTTATTAACAGAATTTCAGAATCTTGTTTAATTTTTTATGTCGCTGGAATCTAATGAAATTCTATTTTCTCTCCAAGTTATTTGTGTTTAAAAATGATATGTACAGTGAAACCCTTAATAACGAATACATCGAAAGAATTCATCAAATGTCGTATTCTTCACTTTCTGATAATGGAATGTTGCAGATATTTAGTTTTTTAATTAAATGATTATATGGAACTCTTTATAAACTGTTCCCACATATTCATGGCTATTTATTTATTTTCGCAAATGCTGAAATTTACTTAACTTGGTATAAAACTCATTGAAAAATTGTCAAGACGACATTTGATAAATTCTTTCGATGTATTCGTTATTAAGGGTTTCACTGTAGATATACATTTTTTAAACGTTTATTATTTTTCGAAATTTAAATTTTCTATCAATTTGTATAAAATAGAAAAGATGATGATCGAAACCATTAAACAGGGTGCTTACATATCTGCAGACACCCAGCCACAGATCTTGTTTTCATCATTTGATTTGTATAAATAATAAAATATATGTATAAAGATGTTTGCACTATTAAATGAGACTAATACAAGTTTTACATGGAAAAACAATGAACTTGCTAAATTATATGATTTAAAATTTATCTTTACCCAGTTATGTGTCATTATTTGTTTAACATACACAAGAAAGGAACTGAGTGTTTGCCTCAAACTCTAATTTTTCTACCCCTCTATCTTTTCAATCCGATTTCGTAGACCTTTGTTTTTTTAAATTATGAATAATGTTAGAACAAATAGTCTAAGCTTAAACAATCAAAGGTTTACACTATCAGGTTGTAAAGATATAGAGATTAGAAAAATTGAGATTGTGGCAAAAACTCGGACTCTTTTAAGTTTTTCTTTCTTTTTTTCCAAGATCTAGTAAAAAATCATTAATATCAAAAAAAAAAAGGTTGATGGAGCAGATTAAACAAAGTTTTAATGTTTCAGGGACTGGTTAACTTTGCTTCAAGAGATGCTAAACAAGGAAAAAATTCATTTGTCATGTCCGAAATGGACTCTTACTATCAATTATATTTAGAAGTTTTTTTCTTTTTCCGTATTTTCGTTTCCAAAGAAAAATATTTTTCTTCAGGTTTCTGTTATTTTCTCAACAAGCTCAGCTAATTATCTCAACATTTCTAAACCAATTTTTGTAATTTTGTCACAAAATAGCTTTTTTTTTCAATGCACATTTTTTTTATGCAAGGTTTCCTTTTATGTAAATTTTCTTCTTTTCTTTCTTTTTCTTTCTTAACTCACTGGACATTTGTCTTGGAACTTCTCTTTTTATTTATTCTAATGAAGTCTTAATTTTTGATACATAATATAAAAAAAATTTACAAATTTTTTCTGAATTAAAATATAATATATAAGATTTGCAATTTTCTGTCCCCTATTCTTCTTTTTCTTTTTTCTCGCCCCATGGTGATGTACAAAGTTTTCTATTAACATATTATGATTATTAACAATATTCTAAGGGATTACAACAAAAAGCAAAACTGAATAATGTATTCATGCTTACCAAAAAGAATACAATAAAACACAAGAATAGAAATAAAATATTTGTTGTATGATGCTAACATCTTGCAGAGCAATTTGTTCCCCCCCCCCCCCCTTCCCAATCTTCTTTTCTCCCCCTTCTCTCCTTCCCAATCTTGTATTGTCTTTTATCTCCTTCCCAATCTTGTATTCTCTCCCTTCTCTCCTTCCCAATCTTGTATTCTCTCCCTTCTCTCCTTCCCAATCTTGTATTCACTCTTTTCTCTCCTTCCAATCTTGTATTCTCTTCCTTCTCTCCTTCCCAATCTTTTATTCATTCCCTTCTCTCATTCCCAATCTTGTATTCTCTCCCTTCTCTTGACTTCTCCATCTTTTCGTCTACCTATTTAACTCCCTCCCAATCTTCTCTTTTCTCCCCTTCTCTCCTTCCCAATCTTGTATTCTCTCCCTTCTCTCCTTCCCAATCTTGTTTTCTCTCCCTTATCTTCTTCCCAATCATTTATTCTTTTCTCCCCTTCTCTCCTTCCCAATCTTGTATTCTCTCCCTTCTCTCCTTCCCAATCTTGTTTTCTCTCCCTTATCTTCTTCCCAATCATTTATTCTCTCCCTTCTATCCCTCCCAATCTTGTATTCTCTTCCTTCTCTTGACTTCCCCATTATTTCTTCTACCTATTTAACTCCCTGCCAATCTTTTCTTTGCTCCCCTTCTCTCCTTCCCAATTTGTCTCTCCTTCACCTTCTCCCCTTCCCAATCTTCTCTTCTTCACCCTCTCCGCTTCCCAATCTTCTCTCCTTCACCTTATCACTTTCTCAATATTCTCTTCTTCACCTTCTCCCCTTCCCAATCTTCTCTTCTTCACCTTCTCCGCTTCCCAATCTTCTTTCCTTCACCTTCTCCCCTTCCCAATCTTTTCTCTCGACACCACCCCTTTCTTAATCTTCTATATCTGTCCCTTTACGCCCCTTAAGGTCCAATCCATCCTCTCAATCATTTGTATTTAATTAGATCTTCTCAACTCTTTCTTCTAACAACCCAGGGTCGAGATTAAATTATGCCTGAAGAATACAGAAATACAACCCTTATATCCTTGCATTCCTATCCCCCATAATTTCATTCTTTATCCTCAATATATTGTCCGAGCAAATGATTTTTGTTGATAAAGGAGAATATCGATATATTCGACAATAAGAGTATTCAGCTACAGCTTCAGAGACATAAGGTAAAGAGTAGAGAAAAGTTTCGTTGGTAAATCCATTCCTGGATTTATCCCCTATATACGGGAACTCCAGTATTGGATTGTTTTCAACCCTTTCCTGTTCGCCTTATTATGATTTGTGTACTTTTCAAAACATTAAACTCTCCCGAATTGCGAAAAAATGATATAAAGAATGAAAACTTGTTGCTACCATCTTTAAAAATTTAATGAATTTTTGGCATTTCTGAATTCTGGTACTTAAACATGAGAAGCCTTAGGTCAATAATGGTGCAAAAACATTGATAATTATTCATTTTTGCGAAAAAGAAAACTATAAAATAAACACACTATTGGTCAGGATTATTTAACTCGTTGGTGTTTCATTTTAAAAGTTTCAACCTCCCATATCAGCGATTTGTTAAATTATTTTGAGA
This sequence comes from Eurytemora carolleeae, assembly GCF_000591075.1. Classification (NCBI taxonomy): domain Eukaryota; kingdom Metazoa; phylum Arthropoda; class Copepoda; order Calanoida; family Temoridae; genus Eurytemora; species Eurytemora carolleeae. The sequence continues at coordinate 209,881 of NW_019396470.1, read as the reverse complement.
GGTTTCGTGAGTTCTAGGAATCAAAGATACATAATATTATCTACAATGGTGAATATTCTTATGTCAGGAAAATTAATTTATTTCCACCAAGAAAACACATGATCAAAACCATCAAATAATAATTGTTTCCTAACCACAACTTTGCATTTATTTTCGATCTAGACAACTAAAAGGAAATATAGGAATGTTTAACTTAATTAAGATAATATTTCATTTAATGTAAAATAGTTTCACGTAGATCTGATTTTGACTATTTTATCCCTTAATTTATTGTTAAATGTTCGCTGAATTTTAATTTAAAAATAAGGTTTCATATTTTAAATAGTTCAATTTGTTGATATTAGTTGGACCAAAGTGCTGGTTCGGGAAAAGTTGATTTGATAAAATGAAATTTGATTCTCTCAAACTATTTGAAAAATACAAAAGAGATTGTTCATCAAATATGTTTTCGTTTTCTTCTTTATGCTTTTCAGTTAATATTTTATTTCGTAAACGTACACGTAATTTAAATAATTGTTCACAATTAAACAAAACAAAAACATTTAAATGATCAATTATCAAGAAAAACAAAATTATAATGGAGACAAATCAATAATATTATAATATATCAGGTCTTGCATAAAAAATACATAATATCGTCAATCTTAGCTTGGTCAAATTCATCGATAACAATATTCTATTCAGTACTTTTTAAAAATGGAATCATCCATCCTTACTTCACGGATATTTCTTGAAATATCAAACTATTTTTGTAAAAAATATTTAAATCTACGTTGCATTTCTTTGCAATATTAAACCAATTTTTTGCAGTTACGGACTTTTGGGCTTTGTTCTAATTAAAAAGAATGATCAAAAGTCTGATGGTTTTGACAAGAGATGCATGGGATTGTTTTTGAACGTTCAAAGATTTTAAGAACTAACGAAATTTTTTGGTGAAAAAGCGTGTCGTTCAGAAGATATGAACGATGTTCAAACGAAATGTTTCGTTAAGAGAAGTGAAAAAATTATCGTTTAAAAAAAACGAACGAAAACAGTAAAACACGAACGGTTTAACCCTATTGACCCCCCCCTGTAGTTTTTTTTACATAACTCAAAAAGTATTGGTCTGTGGCTGTTGAAATTTTCTGACTTTTCCTACATACCCAAAGCCCTCCCTTTAGGCATAAAACCGGGCTTTGATACTAACTGCCTGAGTCCTCAGGCACACTGCCTGAATGACTGCTTTTGCCTGTAACAAACTAAATCTTTGTTTTGACCCACTTTCACTTGTCAGATTTTGATAAAATTTAGCTTTTTGGAAAGCCTTTGACATAAGGAAACGAATTGCACAAGTTTTACGAAAAAAAATTGCAAATTTATTGCTAACAACCTGTCAAAGGAAATTTGCACATTTTTAGTTTTTCTTGATTAAAAATCAGGTTATTTAAAATTTTGCAAAAATGTTTGCATATTTGAAATGACATGGTCAAGGGCTTTTCAAAAATTCTAAAAGTAAAGCACAAGAGCTTTCTAATGATGTATCATTTGTCATATTTGGACATAAAACATGGGATTTAGAGGGGGGGGGTCAAATTGACCCCCCCCCCGCATATCCTGGTTTTCAAGTACCCCATCAGGGATAGGGTTAATAACGTTAACTTGAAAAAAACTATCGTTTTTTAACGAACAAACAAATTTTTAAAAAGAATTTTTTTCTAAAAATGAAAGAAACAAATCTACAGCAGAGCAAGGCTGCAAATATTGACAGCTAGGAAACAATAAAATATAATCTGTGGAAAACAACAGAAAAAACCGATTTATTTGTGATTACAAAGTCAAAAAAAGATTTATAAAATGTTACCAAGCCTTTTTTAAATGGTCGTATTGGTTTAGTGGTCAAATTTTTTTTTTAAATTATTAAGAAAAGTTAAAAGTATGAATATGATGAACCCATCAAAACATTTATTTATGATATGGAAAACCGCTGATTTTGAGAGCAAGATAATACAAATATTAATGATTATAAACATAACTTGCAAACTGCTCAAATATTCTAATCCTATGAAGGTGGTTTAATTATTTTTATAATATTCAATATTTATCCACAGTGATCTAAAGGTTGCGGTCGGCTCTTCAGAAAAAAAGCAAGACTTTTGCCAATTTCTTCTCAAAACTTAATTTAAAAACAAGTGTTTGAAACTTCTAAAATGTACATGCTTAGGGTTTCAAAAAACGTATGATTAAGTCAGTTAGGTAAAGCTAAAGAGAAACATATTGCCATGCTTTATATAACGTCGACCCAGGTTGAAAATGGATGCAACATAGAAGTTTGGATCTCTATGTTTCAAGGTTTCATGTTTACTGAAAGTCTCTGTGTGTAGGGATGTTGCAGTTTTCATTTTTTTTGAAAAACGGCAAAAAAAAGAAAACGAAACGATCGTTTTTAAAAACAATTTTTTTTTGCAAAATGATCGTTTATATAAAGCTCGCCGTTTCGTTAACGACGTCCCTTCGTTAACGATCGTTCACGACGACCCTTCGCTAACGATCGCAGAGAGAAGGAGAGAGGAAACTGCCCTGAAGGACATCGGTATAAGGTGCATTTAATTTTTTTAACTACGACCATTCGTTAACGATCGTTAACATATTTATCAATGAAACAAAATAATACAAAACGTACGGTTTTTTCAAAACCGAAAGTTTTTTAAAACAACCATATAAAAAAGATCGCTGATCGTTTTATAGAAACTATCGTTTCCAAAAACGATCATTATTCGTTTTCGAAAAGTTCAAAACGAGTTGATCGTTTTTGAAAACGATCGGAAAACAAAACAAAAAACGATCGTTTAACAATCTTTTACAAAACGATTAACAACCCTACTTGTGTGTATGTCCGGTTGTATCCCAGTAGTCTAGTTTACTTTACCATTATTGTAATGAAATTCTGAGATACTGGCACTGTTCTACTCTTCTCACCTAATCCCAGTAGGGAATACTGATAGGGGGG
>NW_019396470.1:196522-206749 GCF_000591075.1 Eurytemora carolleeae | reverse complement strand
TAAATACTATATATTTACTGTATGTACAGAGGAAGAGAGTGTATAATGTATATATTTTAGTTTGTAGAGTATTATACTATTTGTAAATACTATATATTTACTGTATGTACAGAGGAAGAGAGTGTATAATGTATATATTTTAGTTTGTACAGTATTATACTATTTGAAAATACTATATATTTACTGTATGTAGAGAGGAAGAGAGTGTATAATGTATATATTTTAGTTTGTACAGTATTATACTATTTGTAAATACTATATATTTACTGTATGTAGAGAGAAAGAGAGAGTGTATAATGTATATATTTTAGTTTGTACAGTATTATACTATTTGTAAATACTATATATTTACTGTATGTAGAGAGGAAGAGAGTGTATAATGTATATATTTTAGTTTGTAGAGTATTATATTAATTGTAAATACTATATATTTACTGTATGTACAGAGGAAGAGAGTGTATAATGTATATATTTTAGTTTGTAGAGTATTATATTATTTGTAAATACTATATATTTACTGTATGTACAGAGGAAGAGAGTGTATAATGTATATATTTTAGTTTGTACAGTATTATACTATTTGTAAATACTATATATTTACTGTATGTACAGAGGAAGAGAGTGTATAATGTATATATTTTAGTTTGTACAGTATTATACTATTTGTAAATACTATATATTTACTGTATGTAGAGAGAAAGAGAGTGTATAATGTATATATTTTAGTTTGTAAAGTATTATATTATTTGAAAATAAGTATTTGGCTGATTTTGACCTTATAAAATCCAAGATATCTTTTATATAGAATTAAAATGACAATTTTTAATTGTCTATATCAAAAATATAAAAAACTTTATATGCTTATCTCAGAAAGAAGGGAGTGATTCTAAAATTGGACAATTTGTCACTAAAAATTCCTCGAATTTTTCTTAAAAGGAATTGAGTTTTTGCCACAAACTCTGATTTTCTTATTCTTATAACTTTGCAACGCGTTTTCCGAGACCTTTGATATTTCAAACTATTAAATCTGTTAGATCAAATAGTCAAAGTTTGAAATTTCAAAGATTTACATCATCAGGGTTAAAAGATATAGGGGTTAGAAAATGCCAATTTGTGGCAAAAACTCAATTCCTCTGGAAATCAACCCCCCCATGTGAAAATAGAAAAACCTGCGAAATCATTCTTTTTTATTATTTTGATTTATGAAGAAACAATGGTTTCAGTGAAAGGTAAATTTAGTAAAGTTTAGAAAAGTGGAGCTCATAGCCCTATAATAGTCATCTGATATTTTTAAAGAAAACATTAGACCTTTACTAAAAAGCATGAAAAAAATGTGCTGCCATTTGATTCAAACTTTTAATTAATTTCAGGGAACTGGTCCTGCTTTTTTATGCGTTCAACAAAAAAAATGCAATTGTTCAAAAATTTCGGAACGGTTTAATTGATTCAAATAAAAGTAACAAATTTTATGATATGAAATAGTATGTGGTGGGATTTTTTGTGTAAACATAAGATAATGAGAATTAATGTTTATTGCCAGACTTCTTCATAGATGTCTCTAGTGTAGAATTATTGATAATACTCGGGAACCTTTTTCTGTAGAAATACACATAACGTAGACGTCAAGGCTCCTAATTCTTAACTTCTCTGACTTATATAATTAATTTTCCGTGTCCATTACTGCCCTTTTTTCAGATCGATAGCTAGTTTACAATCCAGCACGTTTTATGCAACACATGTAGTATGGCATATAAGTTCAGTATAATTGCCATAATATATGTGTGATATAATGAAATTTTATAAAAGTTTTTCACTTGTCATAAATGGAAACAAAGTCTTTTATAGCTTGCACTGTGATCCTGTCAGGTTACATTTGTTACGTAAAACGTGCTGGATGACTCTACACTGGGTAGTCCAGACTTGACGGTGCGACTGAATGCCTATACACTATACAGTGCATATTGTACCGGCTCGAATCATGCAAAATTTAGAGTTAGTGAGCCCTGTATACAAAGGGTGTCTCACATCATATTAGATCGTCAATGGATCTGATTTACGTTTGTTGGGACTAATTCTGAAAATTTGAGAACAATGAATCATTTGGAAAAATAAATAAGGCGGATAAGTATCATGTGTTTATTTTGGAGCTAAAGCTTGAAGAGATAATCTTATATGATATGGGACGCTTTGTTCTACAATTTAAAGAAATGTGGACTTGTTCGACTTCACTCACAAATAAACTTATAATTTTATAATATTATACAAAATGTAAGGTAAGAAGAATCACGAAACATGACAGTTGGTAAATTGTGTTGAATGTTGTCTTCCATACACTGTATTAGATATTAAAGGCTATTTGCACTTTATTCTGTTTAAAAAATCTTTTGCTGAAATATATTTTACTTTGAAATTAATTTTACTATAATATTATAATATTTTACTATAATATATATTTAGTAATTATACTATGTATAATATTTTTATTATTGTATTTGGTATTAATATATTAATATATAATATATGTATATCCAATATGTTTTCTCATGCTTCTGCCAGTGTTAATTCTCTTGGGGGCTTTAATGAAATACATAGCATCACAATATGCAATCAAACATCTGGATATGATTAGAATCTATAACTAGTTTTTTTATCATGAAAAAAATAGATTATTTAGTCTAAGTAACCCCCGGGAAGAGATTATTTAGTCTATGTTACCCCCGGCCCCGGGATACCCATGGGTTCCCTTAAAATTTGTTTAACCAATTTGGTCCAACCGGTTAGCCAGCTATAGCTGGGGATGGATCGTTTTATCTTTTTTGAAAACGATCGTTTCGATTTTGAAAACGACAAAAAGACGAAAAACTAAACAATCGTTTTTATAAAGTTTGTTGTTTCGTTAACGATGACCCTTTCTTAACCATCGTTAACAACAACCCTTCGTTAACGATCGTTAAAGAAGAAAGGAGGAGAGAGGAAACCGACCTCAAAGGCGTTAGTGCATATTTTTAAGCAGTTTTAAAGAAAATATCGATAAGTTTTAGTTCCCCAACATTTTTTTTAGGGATACGAAAGGAAAAAGATTGTTTTCAAGAACCATTTACAACCCTAGCTGAAATATAGCTACATACATATACAAATAGATATATGAGCTAAGAGTTCTAATAAAATCTACAAGCGTTGCCCGTGGCAGAAAAAAAAAATTAAAAATGTTAAAAATAAAATTTTGAATTTTGAGAAAAGAATTACTATTTTTTTTTAAAAATCTATTTTTTAACCTTTGTTACCCTCAGAGTATCCATGGGTTCCCTAAAAAAGTTCAGCCAATTTGGTTCAGCCGTTAGGCCAGCTATAGCTAACATATAAATAAAAAAAACACATATAGTTGTAGAAAGCAGTTGAGGTGTCAACACCTCCTCTCTCTGAGAGAAAGCATGAAAATGCTTGCAGAATATATTTAGGACTAGGGCCGCAACCCTTATATAAACTTTATACTGTCAACAAGAATGGGTTCACATCCTTTGCTAATGGTAGATGTCCAAGTCTACTACAGTCAAAAAGAAGGGGTTTGCACCCTTTGCTAATGGTAGATGTCAAAGTCTACTACAGTTAACAAGAATGGGTTCACACCCTTTGCTAATGGTAGATGTCAAAGTCTACTACAGTTAACAATAAATTATTTTATCCCCCCCCCCCTCAATATATTTTTAACTTTCATTTGCAGACCTTATTAAGATCTGACAATTTCCAATTAATTAATTAAGTAATTAATGCATTTCATTTCTGAGAGCATTTAGAACAGAAACCGATTTTTCTTAACTTTTTGTCTGAATTATCAAGAATAGAATATTTAGATCTTTTTTCTTCTGTTTTTGGTATAAGTAGGTCTTCCTACCCCGAAAATTTTTCAAGCTTTCAATATCTTAATTTTGTTATTGTTGTAATAAATATTATTATTATTGTAATAGGATATTATTATTGTTGTAATAAATATTATTATTATTGTAATAGGATATTACAAAACATTATAAGTTACTGAATAAATTTTTTAAATAAAAAGAATTTTTGTGTTTTTATAAATCATTAAAATGGGATTGGTTGTGGAACTTTTTATATATTTCACCAGTGAAATATATAGGACAGGAACGGATTGCATACTGTGTTTAGAGAATTGGAATAGGATTTTGAAGTGAAGAGGGTGGGGGGAGGGGGCAACTGAGACATACCCTCAGTTCTTCTTGATGCCATATAATGATATAGACCTAGATATGTCTTTTTATTTAAAGGGACTGTTCGGGTATTTAGGTAATTTCAGGGTAAACTAAACAGCCTATTCTCTGTTGATTAGTATTAGTCTTACTTTTCAAAGACAACTGTGGCCGTAGAAAAAAAACCGATTTTCGTTCAGAATACCAATCAACAGCGAATAGGCTGTTTAGTGTACCCTGAAATTACACAAATAAGTGAACAGTCCCTTTAAGGATATATTTACAAGAGTAAATCGTGAGGTGGAATTGTGTTTAAAGGAATGTAGGCGTATATTAAAGTGACCTGTGCCATGCACAGATTTCATACGCAGAACAGAGATAACATGTCTTCCACATAATTGATCAAATAAAGGATACTGTTCACATAGATTTAAACTGCTATGAAAGGTTACATCCATTTATAGGACTGGGTCTACTTAAAAGTGAAGCGCAGCCTTGGCCTTTGATTTTACCTCTTTAACTATTAAATTTTGTGTAGCCCTAGAAATGTCAATTTTAACAAAGTCCATCCAGATAACTTTAATTTAAGCCCAAAAAGACGTCGTGTAGCGTGCCAAGATATTAGTATTAGAAATAATGCAATCAAATATTTGTGCACTTGTCAGGGTGGTTATTTCTAGATAGTACAGGATTTTTGAGAAAGTAAAAACAAAATAGATCGTTCAGAGAAATGAAGAAAAACATGATTTAGAATTTTAAATTTAAAAAAAACGATCGGCCTTTATTGAACGTACAAATTTTCAAAGAGATTTTGAAAAAAATATTGTTTTTTTATCGAACGAACGATTTCTTGCAACAACCTTTTTTTGAAGCAACCATTTTTTACAAAATAAATATTTTTTTCGAACAAATTAAAAAAAAACTACGCAATAGATGGAAAATGAACAATAATTTGAGAATGAAAGAAATCAATTTAATTGAATGATTGAAAAAAAAACGAACAAAATAGGTTGTTGGCAAGCGATGAAACCTAAAACTGGAATGTACTCTGCTCTTCCTTTAGTTATTTAATTTATCCTAGCTGATAGCTATCTTTCTCCGGGTCTGTAAAATTCCAATTGGACGCTTGTTGAAAATAGTTTTTGTTTACACTTCGTCAAAATGTAAAGAAGGATCGACCGGATCAAAAAAATACATACATTTTGCCGGCCTTTTAATGCAGTGTGCTCTCAATAAATGAATCTATGTCAGAAAGTCCCGGGATAAAAAGTTTCTGGAAAAAAACCTGGAAATAAAAACTTTTGAAAAAAAGTCCGAATTTTATCAAGTCCTTGGAAAAAATGTCACTGGAAATAAAGTCATGGGTTTTGGATTCCTGGGACTTTTTTTCCTAACATGATGGGGGCTGTCAATAAAGTCTCAGGAAATAAGATCCCAGGAAAAAAGTCCTGAAGAAAATAAATCCGAGGAAAAGAAAAACCTGGAATTTTGAATTATGCATTTTCACTTGTTAGAGGACTTTTTTCTGAGGACTTTTTTTTATAAAATCATACTGGAGCCAGAAAAAAAGTCCTAGAAAATAAAGTCTCGAATTGGTAGGACTTTATTTCCGGAGACTTTTTAATAAAAGGACTTTCTTTCCACAGGACTTTTTTAGTGTGAAATTTTAGGACTTTTTTCCGGAAACTTTTTTCCAAGGACTTTTTTGGCGGTCACCCAATAAATGTGCCTCTATTTCCTTACATTGCAATTGCATGATGTATTACATATGTTAAACGAGTTGTTTCAAATATCGGCCCCATCGGAAAATTACTTTAACTTAGACCTTATTGCTTTTCCTATGAACCCCCCCCCCATCCGTCTACATTCCCTCTCAGGGTACAGTAGAGTATATGATTGGAACCGGTTTCAATAGTTGGAAAGGCCGGGGAGTGTATAGCCTCGACACAAGGAGAACCGGTTCCTCCAACCTCCAACCAACCGGAAGGTTTTGTGTTCACAGCCTCGGAAGGTAATTGTGGGGGGGGAAGGGTTTGCGGATTTTTGTTTGCAAAAATTTTTAAACTTTTGTTGGTAAACAGTGTAATTTAAAATCGAATAAGACTATGGATATATGTTAAAAAAAATTATAAGAAATTACATTATCANCCCCCCCCTCCTTCAGTCAGTCTCAGTACGAGTATACGTTTAGAACTGGTTTACCAATAACATTAAACAGTGAACAGTGAACAGTGTACTTTATCAATTTCAAAGGAATAGGGTTTAATTTTAAGTCGTAAATCCATTTTTATATAAACCAAAACATTTTTCCCTCTCTTTTTTATATTTTTCAATTGGCATGGTCAAAGCTGATAAAGTTATCATTTAAAGAACATAAAAAATTGAACCAAATTTAAAAAGAGATAAAAATAAATATAATATGTTAATGATTACGTTTAGGATTTATGTTGGATGGATTCTTACTTAATTCTCTTCAAAACTTTTATTTGTGAAATTTTAAGTATTTTATGGATTTCGAGTAGAACTATAATTAATTAAAAGATGAGAAAATATATTTGCTTTCATGTTGAAGTTGGTGGCAGTTGCCTATTCATTCAATAACATTAAAAAATTATCATCCTGCACTGTAAAAAAACTCTTAACATTGTTTGTTTACACTACTGAAAGCATTGAAAAACATTTAGTTCATAACAGTACATTAGGGAAACCTATAAAACCTTATAAACTTATGCATCCCTAATATTCTGATAGTAATGTCTGACAAAATACTTCGGAATCAATTTATTATTTATAATGTTTTCAGGGTACCGTTGTGAATTTGGCATTGCCATCTTTGAATAGAGGGTCACTTTACACATTTTTCTTTCCCCCCCCCCTAAAAATTTTAAGGGGGGCTCGAAATATTTCCCCCTAGCCCCCTAACCAAATGTCTAGTTGCGCGCCTGACTATAATTAATTACGCACACAGTCCTTTTAATTAAAGTCAGTAATCCACATATTTTGGGTTGAAAAGAATTTGACGCAAAAGTTTTGCCGGCCTAAAGGCCTAATTGCTGTCTAAATTATGCCATTATGATTTGGTTTAAGCCACAAATAAATATTAGTGTTTCTATAATCCAATATATTTTCACCCGAACATTAACAATGTATATTTTAAGAAATTTATTTAATGGAGAACTGTCTTCATAGTTTTAAACAATATTTCTTTTGAAGAAGCGCATTCCCAATTCGCAAGGGTACCCTCAAAGAGAATAGAATATATAAGAGGGGAATTTACTAGAAAATAGTGTAAAACGGCCATTTTGTTGTTCTGTTTCCATACTGCAGGTGTACTTCACATATTAATGCTATATAACCTTTTGAGCCCTGGAATATCATTTTATAGAAAATCTAAAATTAATATTAAAAGAAAACCAAATTATGAAATAGGCTGGTTTCATAATTGACAAATGATCATTTCACTTTACAAACGATGATTTTCCGTTATAACTATAAATCAAATGATGTTTTTTATTCACAAAATCCATTATAAAGTTTATTGAACAGCTTTAAGAATTCGAAATTGAAATGAATAGTCTAGGGAACATACTGTATTTGTGTACTCTACTGCATATAATTTTTGAACATTTACATGATTTGTACACTTTGAACTCCCTTTTAGGCTGAAAGGTACTGAAAAAATTCATACCGAGAGATTCTCTAAATTCCCCTCTAATATATATTCTATGGGGTGAAAACATATCCTCGTTTTTCCATCGGAAAAAATGAGTATCTCTGAGATCATAATTTACAGAATTTAACACTTTTTTTAGATAGAAAACCGAGGATATCTGCTTTTGATCGATAAATATTTTAACTGTACCGTGGTGGATCCAGCAAGCCACTGTACAAATGTAGAGTCTACTCCAGGATTTGCGGAAACAGAAATGTTTTTAATCTTTAATTTCGAACTCGTGTTAACAAAGAAAATTTATAAATTAGAAAATAAAAATTTGGAGTCCTGATAGCATTTACTATCAACATTTTACACCCCATGCATCAGTTTTATGGGGCATTTCAGCAAACTACTCACTAACAAACGTTATAAAATAAAAATAATACATAAAGTACATATATCCTGAGCTGGACACTTTTGAATTGATGGAGTTATTCTAAATCGATTCAATTCAGTTCAAGTTCTAATGAAATAAATCTTAAAATGTTGTAATTGTAATAGGAAGTTTATGTATCAACTTCATTTGGTTATAATCACAGCTTTAAATCGTTGAAACGCTTCGGAATTTTATGAAAAAAAATGTTTTTTGGTTTGAAAAGTTTTGAACTTAATAAAATTACAGAAAGAATTTCAATTTACATTTAAGCTAATTTTCAAGAAATTGTACCAAAGCATTTGTCATGCACAAGAGTATGTTTCATTTTGTTTCGAATATGTTTTTTCTTGTGTTAACCTGAGATGCCCCCCAGTCTATCCGCAGTCCAGACAAGGGAATATAAATCGTTATTGTGGGCTCAACAGACATTTATTGCAAGATTGTATTATCCATACAAGGACCTAGATAGCCTGCACAAATAATGCTCTGCTACTTTTCTTTCAAATTTCAAAATGCAAATGTTACACATGCCTATTTTAAATTGATAAAATTAATAAATATTCATTGAGCAATTCTGCTTTTTGTTATATTTCTGCTGTTTCTGATACATATCTGATGTTTGTGTTACATCTCTGCTGTTTGTGCTACATCTATGCTGGTTGTGTTTTATGTCTGCTAGTTGTGTTGTATGTCTGTTTTTTGTGTTACATTTCTGCTGTTTCTGATAGATATCTGATGTTTGTGGTACATTTCTGCTGTTTGTGCTACATCTAAACTGGTTGTGTTGTATGTCTGCTGTTTGTGGTTTATCTCTGCTGTTTCTGGTTTATGTCTGCTGGTTCTGTTTTATATCTGCTGGCTGTGATACATATCTGATGTTAGTGTTACATCTCTGCTGTTTGTGCTACATCTATGTTGGTTGTGTTGTATGTCTGCTTTTTGTGGTTTATGTCTGCTGTTTGTGATACATATCTGATGTTTGTGTTACATCTCTGCTGGTTGTGCTACATCTATGCAGGTTGTGTTTTATGTCTGCTGTTTGTGGTTTATATCTGCTGGCTGTGTTACATATCTGATGTTTGTGTTACATCTCTGCTGTTTGTGCTACCTCTATGCTGGTTGTGTTTTATGTCTGCTATTTGTGGTTTATGTCTGCTGGTTGCGTTACAACTCTGCTGTTTTTTTTTGGTCTGCTGGATTTGTTACAATTGCTGTTTTGTTTTTCATGAAGTGTATTCTACCATGATGTGCAATTCTAATTTATTATCTGTATTCATAATTATTAGTATCTTAACTATTTTGTATGTTGACCCAGCCGGGCTAGCCCGGTCAGTTCATTCTACCTGTTTATAAATAAAGTAGTTGAATATCATTAATTGATCAGAACGGACGTATACAGAGCCTTGAGTTTTGGCTAGAGATTTAGTTAGAGAGAATCTCATTAGACTTTGAGTTAAGGAATCGTTAGAGAAGTAGCATCTAGATTTGTTACAAAAGTGGTGGCAGCGGTGGGATTATAATATAACCCAAATCTAGATGCCAGAGACTCCGAAAGTATTTCGGAAGAAAAGTAAAGTGAGAACCTGGTTTAACGGATTAGCCAGAGAAGTTTTGACAGGAGAGGATTTGCCTGCGAGAGAGTCAAGTGTGGCTACAGGAAATACAGTGGCTACCTTTCAGGGATACCCAAGCTTACCCAGCGATTCTGAATCGGAAGTAGAGATGGAGGGACCATCTTACCCAGCGATGGATGGCCTGGCGGAGATGAGGCAGCAGTTTCAGATGCTACAAGCACAGCTGGCGGAGACTAAGGATAAACTGGCGAGTATTGAGCGGAAGGATAAGGAGAAATCATTCGCCCAGACTTGGCAAGAGGCAGCTACACCGGAAACTCAGGATCCTATCGGAAGAGTAGTGGAAATACTAGAACG
>NW_019396470.1:93831-196480 GCF_000591075.1 Eurytemora carolleeae | reverse complement strand
GGGGGGGGGGAGGGTGCGTTCTTTTAAAATACAAAGTTACAGACAGACAGACGAAAGACGACTTTTCAAAATTAATAACTTTTTGAAAATATTTTTTAATCTGAAGAAAGAAGAGAAAATGCAATTTCCAACATTTGATAGATCTAGGTTCTAGATACATAAATACTGGAAATTCAAGCAAAAAGTCTCCAAAGCTTTTAGAAAGATTGTCAAGTTTGATCATTGAATTGGGGTTATTTAATGGGACCGTAACCGTTATTTCGAGTGACCCTCTATTCAAAGATGCCATAACCTGATTTACAACGGTACACGATAAAACTTTGTCTGATCAATTATTAATTATAAATCAATGTTTGTGTTTCTTTAAAATATTTTTTTCCCATTTTGGATTCTCTTCAAAAGAAGTACTTCGGAACTACTTCTTGCTTTTAGAAGCAATAGAGAAACTCACAGAAATAAACAGTTTATAAGTTATAAAAATGACGCTTTATCTTTTACATTTTTGATCAGATTGAGGTTGTAATTCGAGCATTGCCTTGCATGGAGGGTCACTTAAAATTACGCTAACCGTCCGTTTCAGACTTTTTTTTAAATTTTAAATGATATCCAGAACTGTATGAAATTTAAATATTTTGACTTTTCCCTCCAAAATATGTCTTTTCCATACGAAAAAAAACAAATAAAGTGAAAACCATAAAACTGTGAAATAGGGAGACTACATTTAAGCAATTTTTTGTGCATTTGTTGTTGTTATGAAGCAACTGACCAGTAGCTCAAATATCAATTTATTTTTTTCATTTTACGTTTTTAAGGGAAATTTAAAGGAAGTGACCAAACAAACATTAATAGCTAGCATAATGCATGAAAAAATGCAGCAAAACTTGCCAATAAATCTTGATTAGAGTCTCAAAAGTCAATTTACTTATTTAATTTTACGTTTTTAAGGGGAATTCAAAGGAACCAAAAAATATTTAGAGTGTAATCTATGACGCAAATGCTGCATAACTGGCCACAAAATCGCAACACTAAATAATAATAATTGTAATTCCTAAATCTTGCAAGATTATAATATTAGCAACAGAGTTGGTGTTATTTTGCTTTTCCTGGCATAGAATTCTTTTCTTTCTCTGATTCACTGGCAGAAAAGTTAATTTGTTCATTTTCTTGTTCTCTGCTCAGAGTTTGAAATATATTACATACTTAAAGGGTAAAGGTTGCTATCTCTTACACGATACTAGATACACTCTCGTAGAGAGCCCTTTAGACTTTTCATTAGCATTTCAGTTAGTATCTAACGTATCTAAGTTATCTAATTTATCTGAGCTGCGAACTTTATAATTGGATATTTTTAAAACAGATTGCTTACTCTGCTCTTTTTCTCTCCCTGCTGAATTCCAACCAATGAGATTTCTCTCATAAAATGTATGCAAAATTTCTAATTTCCCGGCTTCTTTGATTGGCCTATCCGGTTTCTCCCAACGCCCCTCGATTTGGTTGAGTTTTATACACTTTTGTGAATACAAACTTAATTGATTAAATTAATCTTGAGATTGACAAAAAGAGAAGATCAAGCTTTGATCTCGATATCCACAATTCTAAAGTTCAGCTCTGAATATTTAAAAGTATCTAAATCTAATTTATAAATCATATCTAAGTATCAAAATATTTATATATCTAAGTTTCTAAATACCTCAGTGTCTAAATATCTAAGTATTTTAATAAATAAGTATTTAAATATCGAATTATCTAAATATCTAAGTATCTAAATATCTGATTATCTAAATATCCAAGTATCTAAATATCTAAGTATCTAAATATCTAAGTATCTAAATATCAAAGTATCTAAATATCTAAGTATCTAAATATCTAAGTATCTAAATATTTAAGTATATATCTAAATGAAAAACTATGAATATATTGAGAAGTAAACATCTCTAGAGCAATCTATACAAAACAAACATCATCTACTACTAAAGAAGTGCTTAATATTGACCGAATATAAGCTTTAAGTCAAACATATGCTCTTTAAAGCCTTAAACAGTCACACTTAATGTAATTTTAAGATTTTAAATTTATAATTTCGTCGAAACGTTAATCATGTTTTTATCTTACTTCAAATTAACTGATTGCTTGCCATAAACTCTACTTTGATTTGATGGAAATCAAGGTTTGGAATATATCAGGGTTTAATTAGATGTTAAAATTAAAAAAATCGTGTTTGTGGCAAGTTTTAAGTTTTACCTTTTTACCTTAATCAACCCAATAAATCTATTTAACCGACCAATTGATACTAATTGGTAATTAAACCTCATTACTGAAGAGTTAAACGACATGCTTGATTTAATTAACCACTGGACCTTTTAATCTAGTTCTAGTGTTTAGTTCCAATACACAGTGGGGGAGGAAGGAGGGGGATGTAATTTCCCCCTTTTCACGGGGAATAGTGTAATTTCCCCATTATATTGGCACCCTGTTCTTATCCAGTGTGTAATTTGTTTGTTTGGACAGCTTACTGGTCTCTAATCTATAGGGAGGATTTTCACTTGAAGGACATGGAACCCTAAATAGGATAGAGAAGAACAGACACATACATTCAAGAACGCCCCTCTTTCTTCCACATTTACACTTTTAAGATAGATATGTTCAGTAAAAATGATAAAGATGTTTTGACTTGTATTTCGCTCAGTTCCAACAAACATAAACAGTTTAAAAAATTGACGGATTTCCAATTTAAAGGGACAGTAAAGGAAAAATGAAAGGGGGTATAGGCTGAAAGCTAATCACTTTAGCTCTTCACTAAAAATGTGAAAATTAAACATTTTTAAAAAGCTTTTGACCCAACAAATTCAAATATGTGAAATATCTGAAATTTATGTGACGTTTCTTAAAATATTAAAAATACCTAAAGATAATTTTCTAGCAAGACACTGTTTCAAATAAATAAATATTGAAAGAAATTCAAATTTCTAATTCATTAAATCTTTGCAACTAAATTGTGTAAAACTTAAATATTTCAAACTTGGATTATTTAATTACAGCAGAATTTAAAGTTTGAATTATCAAAGTGCAACGATGTTTGGTAGCAAAGATATAGGTATTAGAAAATCAGAGTTTGTGTCTCAGACTCAATTTCTTTATTCTATAATGTTAATTGCCTAATCCTACGTCTACATTATTCTAGTGTATTTCTAGTTCTCAGTATCTCCTGCAGATATTTCTATTCATATTATTTTCCCTTTGTATGCATTTATATATAACTTCTGCAGAACAATAGATAAGAATTGTAAATATAAATAATGCGTTGTTGGAAATATCTCAGTCGATAATTCCCTTAAAAAGCTCTCATAAGCGGTAAAGTTGAATTCATGAGTATAAGAAAAGGTAGAATTTTAGAAAAGTTCAAAAATACGAATAAGATAATTTTTGATCGGCAAGGGAATACTGAACACTTGCCTCAAACTCGCATATTTAAATATTTGAAAAAAGACAATATTTTGTCGGTTTCAAAAGCATTTAAAACAAAGAGTTTAAAGCAAATGTTTAGTTTCATAGTAAAAGGAATTGAGCCTTTGCCACAAACTCTGACTACCCAAGATCGTAAACTTTAGATATTTCAAACGATGAGTTCTGTTAGTTTTAAATTACAAAGGTTTGCACAGTCAGGTTACATAGATATAGCCGTTAGAAAGTTTGAGTTTGTGGTAAAGACATTATTCCTTTGAAAAGAACAATAAAATTCAATTTAAAAAAAGTATTTATATCTTCAATAAACCACGTTTCCCCTTTTTTGGGGGGAAAGGTTCTCTTTTTTTCTATATTTATTATTTTATTTAACAGTTTCAGCTGCAATGAATTTATCCGACCATTCTATATTACATATTCTTAACCTCTACATCTATATATAAATTTGGCTTGTCTGTCTGGGTGTTTGTTTGTTTGTCTGTCTGTTTGTATCCAATAAACGTCAAAACAGCTGAACCGATCGGGCCCAAATTTTTTGTGGGACATCACGTGACCACAGGGAAGGTTTATGAATGATCAACATTTCAAATATTTGTCTCCATCAAAATTCGATCTTCATTAAATTTTTGAAAATTTTGAAAATCCACGAAATTTTTTGTGAAAATCCGCGAATTATTTTTGTTTTGTTTTACGATGTACACAAAGAGAACATGTTCACAATTAATTTAGAAGATGGGCGCGAAGCGCCCTCTAAGGCTAGTCGAACTAGATAAGTAATCATCATAGTTAACCAAAAATGTGCGATTTCTCAATTAGAAATGTTCTAAAATGTAAGTCCAGTGGCCGAATTTAAAGAATTTGAGCGGCGGTTTAAATTTAAGCCGCGGTTTAAATATGGTTGGTTCCACTTAAAATTGTATCAAATGTTTCAAGATTCAAGCCGGCGCTGAATTTAAACCGGGTTTTGGCTGATTTAAACCGCGGCTCAAATTCTTTAAATTCCATCTCAGAACTACAGAAAAAGTATAAGTAGGTTATAGTTGTAGTAAGTTCAAAACCAAAGACGAACGAAAAATGTCATAGCTAGATGCAATTTCGGAGTTATTGTAGGGAAAATCTACTGTTTTCTGGCAACTTTTTGATCCAAACAGTTTTTTTGTTTTCCGGACATGAATTCTATAATCTTTTTGTAAGACTTAAAATATCATAATTATAATTATCCGAAACAATTTCAAGAATATATTCATTGAACTTATAAATGTAGATTCCATAAAAATATGAAATTGTAGTAGAAAAAAGCACTCCAAAACAGATGTTGGCATCGGTATTTGTTTTGTGGTGAACATTAAAAAATAAAAATCAATTTTACATATCTAAATATATAAAATTAGTAATACAATAATTTACAGTACAGGGCAAAAACAGCTGAAATGACATAATATTTTTCGAAAGCTAAATATTTTTTAATTAAACCCTTAAATTCCTAGATAATTTTTTCTGCTACTTAATCTTTTCTATAGTGAAGAATATACAGTGAAAACTTCAGTGAAATAAGAAAAAGTGAAAATGTAGAAAAATCTCGATATGAATAAAAAATATGATCCTGAATATACCTATTCCATTCTGTCAGAATAAGGCTGGATTTCACGCCAATCTCGCGGATTATCTCCAACTTGACTAATGAATGAAATTGAAATTGTAAAATGTTTTGATAAGAAGAAACCCCCAATGTTGCAGTGAAGTATGATAAGGAATAAAGTCAGAAAGACATGTCACTTGAACGCAGGAAAGTTCCAAATCAATCAATCAATTGATCAATTGATAAACAAATCTACTTTCTAAAACTGTATTGAAGAAAAGCATAATTTTTTGCCACAAACTCTAATTTTTTAATCCATTCACCTTTGTAGAAATTTCAAACTATGAATTCTGTTAGGTTAAAGTCTTCGTTTGAAAAATCAGGTTGCAAAGATATAGGGACTCAAAAAATTGAGTTTGTGGCAAAAACTCAGTACTTTACGAATTGCAAACGTCATCTTTCCACTAGTGAATCTGATTAATAATCTAATTATGAAGAGTCTGGTTTAGATTGTCAAGATTTAACTTAGTTTACTGAGTTTCAAGTAATATAAACTTTTATTAACTTTTCCGGAACTTTGATGCACTTTATTTATTCAGGTTTTCTACTATCATTTCCATGCTCTTTTAGAATAGAATATTATAATGACTTTAACCATAAGATTTATAAACCATAATTTAAAATTTTATAATTCCTATATCTTTGCAACCTGATGGTGTTAACTCTTTGATGCCAAACTTAGGTTATTTGATCTAGCAGAATTCATTGTTTGTAATATCTAAGTTCCACGGTATTGTGTTGCAAAGAAATATGGAATAGAAAATCTGAGCTTGTAGCAAGAACTTCTAGTTGATTTACTTCAGATCTGAACTGGACCCTAGAATTTAATTAATTATTAATTAATAATTTAATTATTAACTAGAATGTAAATAATTTAATTATTTTAGTTAACGCCTTGATTTTATTTTGCTTTGTAAAATTGACTCATGAAGACTAAAACTGATAATTTTCTAAAGCCTCAGCTTAAAATATATTTTTTTAAAAAGTTATATTTAGAATATCACAATTCTACATCTCCATCTAATGATCCCTCCCCCTGGTCAGCCCGCCCCCCCCTTTCTTCTGTTATTTTACCCCTTTTATTCATTAAAATCTTCTTAATCCAACGTTGGGTCCTCAGGGTTGAATGAAAAATGACTTAATAAAATTGAAAAGTAATCTCCCCCCCCCCGTCCCTCCCCCTCTCCTTTGTCCTTTCTCTCCCCCCTTTTATAGCCTGCCCCCCCCCCTTCCACTTGAGATATTATCAGAATGAAGCCATTTCCCTTGAATATATTTTGATTTATCATCCTCCAGGTTAATATAATTTAAATGTAGGGAATTCAGACCAAAAAATATTTCCCCTCAGTAGAAATTTAAGCAAAATTCAATGATAAATACTAAATTTTTATAACCTTGCCACCTCTCTAATAATAAGACAAGAGTTTTACCTTAACAGTTGGGTTCATTGCAACTATTTTTTTCTTAAACATCATAAAGCATGAAATTTTCATGAATCATGAGCATAATCAGAAATATTTTAAGAATTGATATTTTTGGAGCAAAATCCTCGGTTAAGGTCAATTATAAATGGTAAAAACCTTCCTTTTGACGTTTAGTGGAAACAAATAAACCAAACCAACCCAAATAGATATAATTATCTTCTCAAAAATAAAGATGTCTTTAAAATCAATGTAATTTTAACACAAATTGTGTCAAGAAATGTGTAAAATGTAAGAATTCAACAAAAAGTACAGGAATTTATTAATCTTTAAAATTTTCTCTTGCAAATATTTCAATATTAGGATTTTTAAAGGCAAATGCCATAAACTGTTTCCAGATTTGGTCTATTTNTGATTTTCCATTAGAATTGAGATAGGGAATACATGTCCCTAGTGCTATAGAGAGGGTTAAAAAACTCTAAAGAATGTCGGAAAAATTAAAAATTAGTTTCCATCTTAACTGATTTTATTTCCGGATTCCCAACCTTTCTTGATCTTACGTAACAAAATATTCTTGAATCTTGTTCTCGTTAGAGCTCAGTTTTGAAAGTTTGATTGATTGATTCGTTGATTGATAAATTGAATTGGGACAGGAACGCCAAACCACCGTCAACCGGCGGTATATTTGGGGGCGGAGGAACTTCTTCACCAATCTTTGGAACTCTTCACAGAGGTTTTACGGTAAGGTGTCACGGAAAGATCGCCGTATTTGGATCGCCAATTTAAACCCGAGTTATTTAAGATTTGTTAGTAACAATCTTAGGAGTACACCCATACTCTTTTTCAATGATATAGAATAATAGTACAAATATTACAGGGAGTGTTTTTGTTATAAACATCAAAAATGCAAAAAACTTTAATTATATTATTTGTTTATTTGTGCGTCAAACTTGGAGATAAAAATTGTTTGTTGCAAGTTAAAATTTAAAATATACAGTAAATCGATCTACACAAAGAATAAATTTACACTTTTGGCGTAAAAAAGAATACAATTCTAGACTGGTATGGTATTACTGGTATAGCTTTGTAACCTTTTAGCTCTTTTTAGGCCCAATTATAAGAAAAGCAAATTTTGTATATTGGAGTTTGAAAACTTTTTAAAAATCGGAATTATGATTCAAAACATGTTATTAAACAAGGGGGAAGTTCAAAATTTTTTGCTGGCAGGTGTTATGGTTTCTTGCTCATACATACGTTAAGCTAATTAAACATATCTAAGCTAAAAACTTTGAATGGTGAATATCAAGATCAATGCTTGATGCTTTCTTTTTGCTAATCGCAAGACTAAATTAGTCTTTAGATCAATTTCTAGTGATTTTGAGATGCGCTATTTAACTTTAGAAAACCCGGTTTTTAATTTTCCCGCATTTGTGTGTCATATCAATTGGACTAATGATCGATTTAACAAACGTAAGTTTTGGATTTATGTTTGAGACTAACGTTCAAAATTACTATTGTCTTCAAATGTGATAAAATATGTTTTTTAATAAGTTTACATTAACATTATTAAATTTATATTTGTTTAAATGTTTTAAAAGCTGGCTTCTGAACTCCTGACTTTAGTTCAATCGGATATTAGTCCAATCGATAAAGCATCGTATCTGTATTTTTAATCAAACGTATCTTTATTTAATGTAGTAGTTAATCCAACAAGAGCGGATTAAAAAGAAAATTAAAAGTTTTCACAGTAGATATTCAGATTAAGCGATCAGGATTAAGGGTATCCAATTCTAAAGTTTTCAGCTTTATAATTATGGATATCGAGATCGATTCTTGATCTCAAGAATTGTTTAAACTTTAGTTTGTATCCAGAAACGTGTATAAAATTCAACCAATCAGAGGGGCGTTTGGAGGAACTATCATTGATTGGAACAAAGTAGGGATGATCTAAAAAGAGAGAAAAGAGTGAATTAAAAGTGTCTACATACAATGAATTTAGATTAAGATTTAGGTATTATAACTATTCATAACACTGTTGTTTGGTTCGCAGTGTTATAAAGTCTTCAATTTTATTTTTATTTAATTGAAAAAATATTTTGGAAATATCCTATTCTTTGGAGAAAATCCGGGAACCGCAATCAAAACTTTATAGCACACGTGCAGTAATGTACAGGTTATCTAGATTATTTAACTTTATTGCACGTTCATTATGAAATTCATGATAAAGCGAGGAAGAATAATAAAGCACACTCGATCCAGTCATTTATCAAATAAATTTGGAAAGTACAGACTTACAGATAAAAAATAAAAGAAATGAATAATTGAAATTTTGGGACTTTTTTCTCCTTTTTAGACAGTACATTTAGAAAGGTGTATTTTTCTCAAGACATAAAGGTTTAAATATGAATTTATGATGTTCTTGAAACAGAAAGAGAAACATTTCTTAAATTTAATCCTTTTATCTCATTTTGTGCTGTGTGTAAGAAAAAAGGAAAATGTGTTGAAATGTCTTGTATTTTCTAAATAACTTAAAAACAGTTGACATTTGAACTTCTTCATTTTTTTAGCTTCATAGTTTTGAATGAATTTTGCGAAAAAAATTGTTAATGCATAATTATTATCAATTTAGCTTCGGGGTTAAAGTTTATATGTTTAAACAGCCCTTAACAAATGGATGTAATATTATGTGCCACATGTTAATATTTCTTTAAAGTAAAACTATTTATTTTTTATTTTAAAAAGGACTAACTCTTAGGAAAAGGGGGGGAGAAAAACAAAAATATTCCAATCGGGAGTGGGTTAAAGATTCTAAAACCTTGATATTTTAAGAATGTATCAGGGATCGTGTTTAATTCCCCCCCCCCCCCTCCCTCCCCTTCTCAAGCCTTTTAGGGTTTTTAATTGGTCCTTGGTTTATTCTTTTGTCTATAGCTAGCTGCCTCTCTCTCCTACTCATTTTACTGATCATTAAGCAATTAATCTGAACATTAAACCCCTACTTTACTGCTCAGTAAGTAGTTCCGAGAACTTTAATTATAAAATATAAATTCAATTTAGGAAATATCCTTTATGTGTAAGCAGGTAAAACTAGGAAATTTTTAAAGGGGGACGCGGGGAGGAGGGGGGTGGGGTTGTGGTGTGAAATTATGTGTTTGCCATGCGCACCGGCGATAAACTTTAAAAAAACGAAAATAAGGGGTGGATGCCCTTTAAAGCATAAATATTGGGCAATCAGAGACTTCTTTACAGCAAACTTGAATTAATTTTTACAGCAAACTTTAACTCATTTTTACAGCAAACTTTTACTCATTTTTACAGCAAACTTGAACTCATTTTTACAGCAAACTTGAACTCATTATTACAGCAAACTTGAACTCATTTTTACAGCAAACTTGAACTCATCTTTACAGCAAACTTGAACTCATTTTTACTGCAAACTTGAACTCATTTTTACGGCAAACTTGATCTCATTTTTACAGCAATCTTGAACTCATTCTACTGTATTTTTATTCTGGGGCAAGAGCATGCTTCCAAGCCAATGAAAGCGAGAGAGTGGAAATCTTTTTAAATATTCAATAAGAAAAACGTTTTTGATCGTTACATAATAAATAATCACGGTTTTCATTTTTTTTAGCAAATTAACTGAGTGAGACTGCAGGGCGCATTTGTTAGTTCAAGAGAGTGTGCACAACGGAATTGATTCTTAGCCACAAACTAAAATTTTATAATCCCTCTATCTTTGCAGTCTAATGTTGTAAACTTAGATTATTTGATCTAACAGAATTGTTTGAACTATCTATTGACTAAGCATGGGTTGTAAAGATTTAGAGATTAGAAAATGAGAGTTTGTGACCAAGACTCAAAAAATTATAAATCTGAGTGATTTCTGTGTTTTAAAAGAAAAATATTCTAGACTTATTAAAGGCAATAATGGAATTTTATAATTGCCAAATCAGAAAAAATGATAATCAAAAACTATTTTTTTTTCTAACCATACATCAAGAATTTAAAAGCAGGATGCGGTTTTGGTCAAACCGGATAAAATCTCAATGTTGTAAATATGATCCTGAAATCATATACAAGGTGTCCAACGAAACATGACAGTTGGTGAATAGTTTTAAATGTCGTGTTCCATAATACTGTATTAGTTATTTAAGACTTGTCGCAGTTTATTTCGTTAAACAAATCTTTTACCCAACTATTTATTTGTTTAAAAATAAATTTTACTATAATATCACTACCATTTAGTAGTTCTTATCATCATCTTTGGTATCAAACAACTTATCAAATTATGGAAGAAGACATTTGAAACTATTCACCAACTGTCATGTTTCGTGGGACACCCTGTATCATATATAATGTAGATACTACATTTATCCCTTTATACCATTATTTTAGAGTCCTGTTATAGAAGTTTCCTGCAAGTTGTTATATAGTTAGTTTTATAGAATACTTTACATACAGGGTGTCCCAAAGAACATAGGAATTCAGTGACAAATTCGATATCGTCTTTGTTATGACTTAGCATTAGCATTGTAATACCTAATTTCAAAAGCCATAGTATTATTATGTCTGCTAGACTTTATTTTATGAAAAGGGTAAAAGACTGCAAAGATGTGTCTATAATGTCTCAGCAAGATGAACAGTGACAAGTTTTACCTGTTTGTATTCTGCAATTTTCTTGTTTTACCGTAAAACCGTATGCAGTCAAAACCTAAACAAACAAAATGTGAACATAGCAGACGAAACTCTTACAGATATCAGTAGGTATCACTATAATAAATCAAAGAATTATTTAAAAAGACGATATCGAATTCGTCACTGAATTCCCATGTTTATTGGGACACCCTGTACAATCTATTTATATTAAGTACAAAGCTCCAAACTCTCGGTATATAGTATCCCCAATCAGAAATTATTAACTCTTTATAAATAGAACCCATAGTTCAATCATCGATTTTAAGCGTTGGGCAGAGAGATTCAGAAACATCATAAATCTAAAGAACCGCATGCAGGCGTAATTTTAAGTGAATTTCCCTTTGTAGTGGCATGTTTGATTCACAATGGTGCCCTTTAAACCTTTATCTATGAACAAGGAAAAATGAGTGTGTTATAGAGCTCACTCCTGTATGCCAAGTCCATTAGCGCCAGATCCAATCAGGGTTCAGTCATGTGCTTGTATGTCTATTCTGAACCAATAGATATTGCATAGCGGTAACATCTATCCTTCTAACTATTTCATCATCCAATTAGAGATAAATCCTTATTTCGGCGCTATACCCTGAATGGAAATATTTACTTTTACTAAAACTATAGTGACAGTGTACACATCTTATTATTATCTTATCATATCCAGTTGAAGGTTCATTGTAAACATATTTTTAGAAGTAATGCACACATTATGAATTGGTTCACCAAAGTTAAATCACCACATACTTTAATTTTTGAATCTCTACATCTTTGCAACCAGATGGTGGAAACTTTTTACTATTTGTCTTGCAGAATACATACATTGAAACAAGGTTAGATAAGGTCCTTATAGAACTTTGTGCTTAGAATACACCAAATTCCGTAATATACAAGAACTCATTTTCGGTGGCTGTACAATTGTATATTTGTTGTTTGTAAACAAACGAAACCGAAACTGTATTGAACCGAAATATAAAATTTACCCAGTATTATAAGATAGAAAATAAACTGACAAAAAAAATGAAATATAATCACTAGATATGCTTTAAAAAGAATAAAGCCTCTGTAGATATTCATGGAGGACAAATTAATAAAAAAGAAGTGGAAGTACACAAGTTGGCTTACTAATTATTTAAAAGAGCTCTGTAAGCTATAAGGAAAGATTTTTGAAAATTTTGATCAAATCTTTTTTTCAAATACATTTAAATTTTTATTGGAGCTCTACAAAAAAATATAGTATCCTAGCGTAAACTAGTTTTTTTTTTAATTCAGAATCATACATCATATATAATAAATACATGCTTAGATGATG
This sequence comes from Eurytemora carolleeae, assembly GCF_000591075.1. NCBI lineage: Eukaryota > Metazoa > Arthropoda > Copepoda > Calanoida > Temoridae > Eurytemora > Eurytemora carolleeae. Next base: position 183,957 of record NW_019396470.1, on the reverse strand, counting down.
CACCTTTGAGAAGATTGAAACGTTCTTGATTGATACTTTCTTTTACTCGTAATAGAAAATAATACAATGCTTGCGACCAACTTGTTCATTTTACATTGCTAAACATTAATTTTAGATACTTCTAAATGTCCGTTCTATCTAAAATAATTTCAAAATTTATCAGTTATAAGGGCAAGTAAAGAGTTATTTTCCAATTTCCTGGTCACTAAGTTTAATTGATGTGGATCTTATAGAACTCGTCAACATTTTTGAAAAGAAAACTTTCATGTTGAGAAATTATTTAAATTATTTTTGTCAAAGAAATAGAACCTGTCTGCAACGCTGTACAACGTACAACAGTGTACACTTTACGTAGACGCAAGTTCAAGCAATCCTTCATTGATAGAGAGGCATGGCAGATTCACAAGAGACACGTTTTGTTTAGTTAATAATGATTTATATATATGGACATGTCAGATTTACAAGAGACACGCTTTGTTTAGTTAATAATGAATTAGATATAGGCATGTCAGATTCACAACAGACACGCTTTGTTTAGTTAATAATGATTTATATATATGGACATGTCAGATTCACAAGAGACACGCTTTGTTTAGTTAATAATGAATTAGATATAGGCATGTCAGATTCACTATAGACACGCTTTGTCTAGTTAATAATAAATTAGATATAGGCATGTCATATTCACAAAAGACACGCTTTGTTTAGTTAATAATGAATTAGATATAGGCATGTCAGATTCACAAGAGACACGCTTTGTCTAGTTAATAATGAATTAGATTTAGGCATGTCAGATTCACAAGAGACACGCTTTGTTTAGTTAATAATGAATTAGATATAGGCATGTCAGATTCACAAGAGACACGCTTTGTCTAGTTAATAATGAATTAGATTTAGGCATGTCAGATTCACAAGAGACACGCTTTGTCTAGTTAATAATGAATTAGATATCTATGTTTAGTTTTGAAAGCTGTTTATTTTTATTCATGGTTAAAATACAAATGTAACTTGCAGAATCAAAATGAAAAACTATTTAAATAAAGGGTTACTTTAAACCACGACGAAAGTGCCTGGGAATTGGTCGGTTTTAAAGAATGTTTAGAATTTCTATTTCTTTCAACTGGATTTGTATTGAGCATAACAATGAGCAACTTTGTGCGAAAAAAGATATATTTAAAATCAAAAAGATTAAAAAAGTCAGGAGTAAAGAAATCACCAAAACACGTGTATGCTGCTTGTTTTTTTTTGTTTTTCGATATTTTCAAATCGTTTGATTAAACCAGAAAAAAAATGTTGTTTTTTATTTCAGCCAAAGGAACTGAGTATTTGCAGATTTACGAATCCCTATATTTTTGCCACCCAATGTTGTAGAATTAAACTATAAATTCTGTGTGGTCAAATAATCTAAGTTTGATATAAACAAGTTTAAAACCATTAGTTGCAATGAAATAGTGATTCAAAAATTTGAGTTTGTGGCAAAGACTCAATTCTTTTCTATGTGAATATTTTTAACTTTTTTTAAAATTTAATGTTTCAAGTCGGATGTTTTTTGCAATTTTGAGATGCGAGATTTGTTATTCAATATGTATTGTAAACTATTATTCCTTGGGAACCAAATGTAATGATTCTCTTCCAGTCAAACAAAGGAATCGAGTATTTGTCAAAAACTCCAATTTTCTAATCCCTATTTCTTTGCAACCTGATAGTGTAAATCTTTGATATTTCAAATTTAGATATTTGTTCCATTATTATGTATAGCTGAAATAATTATGCGCCACGGCATTGGGTTGCAGAGATATAGGTTTTAAAATATTTTATTTTTTTACAAAGACTTAATTTCTTTATTTATTGATTTTCAGAAAAAGAAGTATTTATTTGAAAAACAATTAGTTTGTTCTGTAAACTGTTCTAGTTAGTTCTGAAACCCTGAAATAAATATTTTTATTTTAGAATGTGTTGCGAGAATTAGAACAAAAGAAACCTCAACTTGATGAACTAGGCACTTCATGTTTATTTATTAAAAACATTTTCACATTTTTGTTTACACCCCCCCCCCCCTCCAGCTCTCAAATGTGATTTCTAAATTGTAAATTATCTCTGAAATACAAAGATTGTAAAATTCTGTGGATTTTATTTTATCACGTCTAAATTTTATAAATAAAAAATCCGGATATTTTGTTTTAAAAAAATGGGTTTTTATCAATTTCTTAAAACATGATGAATCATTTAGTTCGTACTGCAGACAGTTTGAGAGACAGTCCTATCAAACAGCAAATACCAGCAAAAGGTTAGTTTTTTAGCTAAAGGAACTGAGTCTTTGTCACAAAATCTTTGCAACCTGATGCTCTAAACTTTTGACATTCCAAACTGAGATTTCATAGTTTGAAATGTCTAAGATTTATATCATTGGATTTCTCGTATATAGGAAATAGAAAACTGAAGTTTGTGACAAAGACTCAATCTCTTGTATATTGTATAATTTTCATTGTTTAAAGTTTGACCAACGAACATGAAGTTTGTTATTATAAAGGAAAATTGTCTTTGCTGTATGGAGGATGTAAAAAAATTATAAAATATTTTATGGTAAAGTATATTGTATGGTATGTAGAAGGTGGGGGGGGGGGAGAAGTAGAAAATGTGTAATAAATTATTCAGATGTTTGGTTAGTTGAGTGTCCAGTTTCCCAATTCTACCATTTAAGAGTGTGTCTAAAAGGTGAAATGAATGAATTCAAGAGTGAACTAACAAAAACAGTGAAAGATAAACTTAGTTACTAAACATAACAGAAAATTAGAAATTTATGAAAAAACTGCAGTTTTTACTAACTTTTTGTGTGGCTAAATTTGGTTTTGAATTAATCATAAAGTTTATATTTTTGAATGGAATTTATAGGCCGCAGAAAATTAGAAGCTCTGAGACTTTCTTATTTACTACGAGCTTTCTATTTTACTAGAGAAAGTCTTGTTGGTGAAAGCAATAGGTTTGCTGAAATGTCGTCGTTCTTTAAAACAAAATTGGAAAGGTTCAATCTTGAATGGCAAATGTTTTTCAATGTCGTCTTATAAATCATTCTCTTTGTTTTTGTTTGGAAAGGTCAATTCACGGCCCGCTTATATGTATGCTTCTATCTACCGATTTATACTATTCTGGGCTAGTGTACATGTAACTTTGTCGGTGGGCTACGCAGCTGTTATATCTGAGTGGACCCTAGATATTTTTAGGAAATTTCTAAAACCTCTGCATAGCAAATTTTAGGTTTTATTATAACAAATTTTTACTCTGGCTATTGTTCATTCTATAAAAATATTTTGCAGTTTTAAAAAAGTTTGAAGTGAAGTTCAGGGTCCAAATTAGAGAAGAACTTTGGTAGATAGTGGGCCCTGGAGTAAGCAGAAATGAGATACTGTAGCTAAAATCTTGTTAACATAGCATTTTCTCCAAAATGTGGTCTGCCGTTTTTGTACCTTAAGAATTGCCCAAGATATTAAGAAATTTGTTTAAAATTCAAAATATTAAATATAAAAAAGGTTGTTTAAATCTTTAGTATCTCCAACAATTTGTATAATACAAAGAAGGAGGCTAAATCTTATCAAGTTTTAAAGACTTCCAATGTTTTTCTATACTCCTTTGACATCTTTTAAGTTTACGAAAACCAAAGACAAATTGTTAGTTCCAGGGTCCAATGTCTAACGTACAGCATAACACCCCAGTGAAAAAACCTTAACTATGATATATCCATCAATTATATATCCATGGGTCGATTTATATTATATTTGTATTCAAAGCAAGATAATGACTTTTCCTAAAGTCTGGTATTTACAAAATGAGGTCAGCTTTCTTGGACACATTAAAATGTGAAAGTAACTTAAAAGTGTAAGTTAAAACAAAACATAAAATTGATATAGAAAAGATCAGCTGGGGAGTCAACAAAAAAAAACTATATTAAATGAAGAAAAGGAAAATTATCTAGAACCTAGAATCCAATGAAAAGTTAACGTTGCTTGTTTAAGATAAATTGATTGCGTAAATATTAATTAGATGCAGATTTGCTTATACTAACAAGCTTGTTAGCTAAAATTAAACTCCTATCGGTTTGTTTACAATTAAAATGTACAGTGTTTTCATGGAAGAATGTAGAAAAGCTGTGCTGCTCAAGCTGAGCTTTGTTTATTTCTGCAGTACACAAAATTTGTAAACAAAGTGCTAAGAGTTTCTGGTATACTACATAAACTTTACTATAATAAGTAGAACTAGATATAAGAATATTTATTACACAACAGTTACATTTACACTTGAACTTATGATAAATCCATTTCCTCCAGCTGACCCACACCCACTAATCTTACACTCCTCAGCCTCTATAGTCCACAAAGATGTATCTTCTGCTGCAACTTGTTTAATAAGAAGACCACAGACCCTGTTATGTTGATTTGGATCTTCTCCGTTATAAGATATTCTATTCATCAGCTGAACTGAACATTCGGTTCTTATAGAGAAGTCTCCAACCCCAATATCACAAAATAATCCTTCACAATCATAGGTAAACTTGCAGTAGGCATTATCCTTGAGCCGAGTCCAGGTACAGAACTTCCAATCATCATTTCCCTCCTCGTTGTCAGCATCGGATACAACTGCCTCCAGAAGTGCTGATGAACCAGCAGGATAGCAACCTCCTCCGGATACACTCGAGAAAATGAATCTGGATTCGGGGATTTTCGGAAATCCCACCGCAGTGTGAAAAATTCCCAAAACTGATATGGATATTAATGAAAAGACAAACATGATTGAACTGTAGGTATGTTAGTTTAGGCTGGAATCTTATATACAAGAAGATAAGCAGGTTTATCAGTGATCATTCTAGAATATAATAGACACAACTATTAGTCATTGGGGATTTGATTTTATTTGAACCTAAGAGTGAAGAAATAGTATTGCTTGTCAGTAGGATTAAGTAGTGATGGCCAATGGGTTCTTTTAAACATTTAAGTTTATTAGGCTTTCTAAAGGGTCCACAAAAATTTAGTTTTTAAATCATTGTTTTTTCCAAATTTTTTCGCATAGGATAAAAGTTTGCCAAGCTTAATAAGAGTAAACTTTTACAAAATAAAGTTTTGAAATGTTGGAACATTGCTGCCAAGGTATTGCCCATCATGTCAAGTTTATTATTGCTCTTGTCACAAACTGGAAAAATCCTGAAAAAAATGTCCATCCAAAAATCTGAAACACACTTTTCATAAGATAAAAACTTCTGTGTTCTGTGTTAACGTGTACATCCGTTCTGTTCCATGATGCAAGCATAATTTTAGAATTGTATTTTGAATACTTTGATTAAACTAGCTAGAGATTTATTTGAATATTTAGACCTAAAGGTCAATGGCTTCTAGAGCAATTAGCTCTGGCTAGCATTACGATTTCTTGTGACTTTTTTTTTCTTTTGTGTAATCTTAGTATTAGTCATAAATTACTTTTAAAATTGAGAGATTACAGTGAACTTGTTTGTTGAAGCTAATGATTTTAACCTCAGACTAAGGCTCCGGCAAAGTTAACTCTGGTTATGAGTCCCTAAAAACCAGTTCAAATATCTCTATAAGCATTACATGACTTTTATAGCAGTGCACCAGTATAAAATACCAGTAAAAGATATTAAATTACAAACAAGACAATATTGAATTTGAAACAAAATCCAAAATGTGAACCAGGCACATTTGTTGTCTGCTCTTTTTATTCCTTCATTAAAATTAAAATTAAGATGATAGAATAATAAGTTCTGAGAATTGGTAAGATTTAAGTATCTTTTTTGTACTATGAAGTATTTACTATAAATTAAACATGTTTAAGTCTCAGTTTCAAACTTAAAGAAACTTATATTTTACAATCCTAGATGGATATACAGAATGTTTCACATTTTTTATCAATGCTTAGATTCTTATTTAATTAAATAAGCCTTGCAATACTGCAATACTGCAATATCCTGTTTTTGTTTAATGATATGTTTTATGATTATTTTTTTATTTAAATCCAGAATCAAATAACACGTAAATGTAAACGATGATTGGAGAAATTATTAATTTAGTAACTTTCCAAACTTGTTTATCTTTTTGTAAAGTAAAAATATATTTGTTTGAATAATTTCAGCCTTAAATAAAGTCAGAGGTTATTTTGATAAGGAAAAGAATTTATTCCTTTTAATGCATTTTTTGTTGTGACCCTAACAGAAAAATTTGGACTTAAATTTTAGAATACTTTTTAGAAGTAGGAGAAGCAGGATTTAATTTTTCAATTTTCACTAATAGATAGAGAAACTGTATCCTTTTTGTAAAGTACACTAACATTAGACAAAAAAATCCTTGTACTGGTTCAGATTATGCAACAATTGGAGCCCTGTGATATATACACTTTGTTTGTCCGTCTCTTTGTCTGTTTCTCTGTTTGTAACCAATAAACATATCAATGATACAGCCCAAAGGAACTGAATCTTTGCCACAGACTCAAATTTTCCAATTCCTATTTCTTACTAACCTAATGGTGAAAACCGTTTATGGATATTTGAAATGGAAAATTTTGCCTGGAAAAAAACATCAAAATTTATTTTTTTATATATTTTTTAATTGAGAGTATGATGAAAAATGGCAACTTTAAAAACAAGACTTAAAAGCTTTGAAAGTAACTTGAAAAAAACTAGTTTCTGTAGAAGCCATATACAATTCAACAAAGAAAAAGATTTAACAAAGACAAAAGATAAGCAAAATATCATAAAAAAATGTTATTCAAAATTTGTATTTAAACTTTTATTTACATTTTTTTTATAAACTTTGATTAACCTTTCTTACAAAATGTCCAATAAAAACAATCATAATGTATCATACTTATTAATCTTTATTAGATTATCCAACAACAGTTACATTTACGCTTGATGTAATAACATAATCATTTCCATTTGACGATCCACATCCAGTGATCTTGCATTCCTCAATCTCTACTTTCCAGACAGAGCTATCATCTCTAGTTACTTTTGGAATTGCCATCCCGCAAATCCTGTTGTGGTAATTGGGATCTTCTCCTGTAAAATTGATTCTATTTGCCAATTGAACAGTGCATTCGGTTCGGATAGAAAAATCTCCACTTCCAATATCACAGAAGATTCCAGAACAGTCATAGGTGAACTGGCAATAGGCGTTATCCCTCAGTCGTGTCCAACGACAGAATTTCCAGTCATCATTCTCCTCGGGTTTGTCTTCGTCAGTAACAATAGCTCTAAGAAGTGCTGGAGATCCTACCTTATATTGACCTCCTCCAGACACTTCAGTGAATATAAACTTGGGTTCACCTTGAGTTGGTACTGCTTGGCTTGTATTCAGGATTACAAGAACTGAAAGAAGAACAGATATTTGAAGAAACATGTTGTAGAAGTGAATTACAAAGATAATCAGTACCTTATATATAGTGGGAGATAAGGTCAAACTTTATCTATTCTGACTAAACTCAAGGATGATTAACAATAATAAATAAGTGATTCATCTTATGTTTGTTACAACAAAGCCTTCGCTTTGTCTTATTAAGAGTTAATGATATATTAATGAAATATCATTTAAAAAAGGGAATTTACAATTTCCATGGGTTCTCTTTAGAAGTGACTTGCAGTTTTCATCCTGCATAAATAACGTAGGAAATCGATCAGATAAAGGTGTAATATTAAATTACAATGACAGTGTTTTAAACATATTTGTTTAAGCATTTAAATGTTGCTTTTCTTCCAAATGGTAAAACTCAAAATTTTGCGGATTTTCTAAAAATATTAATATGTTTTCAATTTAAACCATCCATAAACCTTCTCTGGGTTGTGTGAGTTGTCACTCAAAAATTGTGCCTGATCAGTTGTTTGAAGTTTATTGGAAACAGACAGACAACCAAACAAACCAAGTTTTTAAATAGATTTTCAAGAACTTGGATTTTTGATGAAAAAGAATGTTTTGCTGAGGTCAGATAAAACTAACAAAAGAAATAAGAAATCCTGTGAAAACAATTTTCCTGCCAGAGTTTAATATGAAAAATATTCTTCCTTGGAGGATTTACATATTTGCTTAACACATTATTCATTTGATTACTTGCTGCCGTTCTTGCAGTAATTAGACCGATGAGATTAGTGTTTTCTTAATGAACATTTTCTGTTATTTAGTTCATGTTGCATTCTAACATAATAAAAATATGTGAGATAAATTAAAGGGGTTTAAAGCGGTAATTTTGAAAAAAAAAGTATCCCAGATTCACAAAGATACTTTATCTAATCAATATCTTGGAAGATATTGCCATTATAAATAGATTATCAGATAGATAATCAGAATTTCTCATTTATTCTTGATCAGTTAAGTTTTTAAAGGATTTTGGCCTTGACATTGATCATTCTTCATTTTGCACTTAAATTCACCCTGCTAAACAGTCTCGTCAATTTTCAAGACAGGGTCACCTTTGAAGTGTTGCAACGCCTTGGGCTTAGATTTTACCACTCTAACTTAAGCATATGCTTTTCTATAACCCTTTACATGTAAATTTTAGACTACAAAGCACTTGATGTCAGTTTTGGTTTAATAAAGTTTTTGCAAAATTCTCATCGATTTTTGCTTGAGAGTGTGAGACCTTTAAATTTCAGTGACAGAAGCTTAATTGACATCACATTTAAAGAGTAGATGATATGATTCAAGTACCCTGTAAATCCTGATCTATTCATATTTCATTACGCACTCACATATTTTTGCTTCAAAGTTTTGTGAGAAAATGGCTGAAAAGAACTGCTCACTTGCTCAAACTCAATTTTCTACATTTTTGGACTGCTCAAACTATTAATTCATTATACACAGATTTACTTTTGAGACCGGGGTTTTTACTACTCAAACTGTGTTTATGCAAATCTTACAATAAAACTAATTTTACTTGCAATACTTGAGAATTGTAGATGTATGTGTGGTGTGCCGGGGTGTATGCTAATTTTACTACCTCTGAATATGCAAATAGTGTTAAACTAACAAAACTGTATTCCTCTTTCTACCATGGATATCTTGCTGGAACCTTGCAAACTAGTTTAAAACATAAAACTTTCAACATTTTGCGGAAATAAATGTAAATTTTAAAAGATAAGCTGAGGCCAATATTATTTTACTTCATCCACAGAAGAGCTGATTCTAAAATTTATTTTTACATATAAAATATATATAAAATATTTCAAATATCTATCAAAAAAAAACAAAGACAAATAGAAGTATAAAAAATTATATTTTATACACACATAAGCGCATTGTTCAGGTTCCTTAGTCCCCATTCACTATTGGCTATCCATCCATACATACTTTTGGCCAACTAACTGTGCAAACTGACGCACTTTTTGATGACATTTTTATTTGAATAGATAATTTTAATACTCCTAAGATAACACTTATCTATAATTGATATTTATTTTTCACAATGTATCTATACAATCCCTGCTTGCAATGATTTTTTACTTCAGAAGATTCTAAACCAAGCTTTCTACCAAAAAGTATAAATCTCAGAAGAAAATCAAATATAAATTGAAAAGGAAAGAGAAGATATATAATATGTTAGAAAATCTTGTATCTCATTCTTGAATCTCAATTCAAAAGAATATTTTGAAATCAGGCAGGGAATTCAATAATGCGTTTATGCATATTTGATGACAGGCACTGTCATAGCAGGGATCCCCCTCCCCCATTCTAAAGAAGAGGGGAGAGGGAGTGTAAAATAGATTATGTATGAATACATTATTAAAAAAGAAAAAAAGATAAAAATCTAATGGGGTTATTTGACTTTTCAGAGGAAACATAATAGATATGCACCTGTACTGGTTAAAGAATTGACCTAAATCTTTTAAATACCTCATCTAACCTTTTTCATGTTTCAAGTGTTTAAATTAAAATTGTTTTTAACAATTTTCTAAAGATTCTGTATGCAAAGTTTTCTTGTAAAGGAATTGAGCCTTTGTCACAAACTCAAATTTTTAAATCTCTATATCTTTGGAACCTGAAGGTGTAAACCTGTGATATTTCAAACTTAGATTATTTGATCTGACAGAATTCATAGTTTGAAATGTCTAATGCTTACAAAATTTGATTGCAAAGATATAGGAGTTAGAAAATCTGAGTTTGTGACAAAGAATGAAATCCTTTTCCTCCAATTTATTTTGATCTTTTTTTTCAAACCAATTATTTATCTTCTTTTCTACAAAAATAGCATGACATTTTAACGATGAAGCTTACAAAAGTTGCGCATGATGGTTTCTTTTAAGCATTTTCGAATTAAGCATTTTAACATGGTCTTGAAAATTGCTCTCGTGTCAATCTAAAACTACTAAAGACCTTGGAAATAGAAAAAACACACTCTTAAGTAATTAATACTCCATGTTTTAAGCTGCAAAGTGACCTTGAAAAATGAAAGCTACATGTGTAAGGAATAGCTTTTCCCTTACCTTTGCCTAAAACTGAAACTAGAAGAGCTACGAGGTCACAAAGTCACACCAGAAATTTCACACAAAATTTACTTTTTGTTTAGTTTTCAGTAAAATGCATATTATTCAAGATTCCATAGCACAATTATGAACACCCATTATCACCATAAATGTTGTTGAACTATCACCATAAAAAAAATGAAATAGCCAATAGAATTTACCTATTCATTAGGTTATGGGAAAATAGATATGAAATATTTTCGGACGTTCAAAAGACTAGCTCTTTAGGCAATAAAGTTAGATTTCTAAAGTTAAGAAAAGTTGTAAGATCTTTTTGATCAAAACTTTAAATGGTTGAGTTTCATGAACGCTCTAGTAACATTGTAATAAGGTTGGGTAATGTTATTCTATATTTAAAAAAAGTTTTCCAAACTAAATATAAATGTTTTATGAAACTATTTTTAATATTTTTTTCTGGAGCCAAATTTAATGAGTTGTAGAGAGGTCGCAGAACCCCCTGTTTAAAATAATTTGTAGGTGCTCACTGGATCTAATCCTGATTCAAGTGTAAGATTTTAACAATGCAAATTGAAAGTCAGCTGATTTGTAAACAAAGGAATTGAGTTTTTGTCACAAATTCTGATTTTCTAGCAACCCAATGTTGTAGACCTTGGACATTTTTAACTGTGATTTCTGTCATATGTCTAGTTTTTTAATCAGGTTGCAAAGATAAAGGTATTGGAATTGAGTTTGTGACAAAGACTCTTTTTGTTAGCGTCAATTTTAACCAATCATGACCAGAAACTTAATGATGAACCAGCATTGAAAGATACATGGTTGAACTGCCTCTACCTTGCTTTTTATCAAATCCATGGCTTTGTAATATAAAACCCATTTCGTTTATATCTTTAAAACCAGTAAATATATGTTATTTAGTTCCTAAACCCTAGTTGTAGTCAAATTATCTACCTGTACCTTTTTACATCTAAAAAACGACAGTTCCTCCCGGACTTTTGATATTTACAGATCGTATATACCTGGAGGTAGAGAGGATAGAGTTTGTGATAGATTGAAACAGCGTATTTAAGCTGATAAAGAGTAAGGAGGAGTTAGGCATTTTTCTACTGACTGATAATCATCAATTCCACAAAATGATTTTTTCATATTCTCTGTAAAACAAGGTAGACAAAAATGTTTCAAAGTAATTCTAAAGTAGAATTAAGATTTCGTCTGAAAACTTTATATTTACTTTCAACATTAATTATGAAATTTCCATCATTAACATAATAAACTTGTTATTGCTAGGAGGACGAGACCATTAAGTTGCTAAGCAAACAAAGACTTGTAAACTAAGTTCCATGTTTAGGTTTGCATAATTTCATAGATTTTGTTTTACATTCCTTCAAGAAGAGATCTTATTTATTATTTTTTTTTTGCATTAGATTGCATAAAAACGTAAAGAAATTGATTCCTTGCCTCAAATTTTGCAACTCAATGTTGTAGACCTTAGATATTTTAAATTATCAATTATGGTTGATCAAATAATCTAAGTTTGAAAGATCAAAGGTTTAAACTAACAGGTTGCAAAGATATAAGAATTAGACATTTTGAGTTTGTCGAAAGACTTAATTCCTTTTATGAAAAAAATTCCCTTGTTGAATTTAATTTGTCATTTAATGAATCCTTTATTTAGAGAGGGTTGAAAATGGCACCCTTTATAACTTTTCGAGTTTTTAAGTTCGATGGAAAAATAGAAAACTGACTGTAATATTAAATAATGAACCACTGATTAATTACTGGCAAAACTAATTGTTTCCTGCTTTCAATTTCATATTTAGATGCAATCAAATCTTAATTAAGTTAATCTACAAATTCAGATTCTCTTGTTCAAGAAAGTTTCTATTTAATCAATTTGAATTAATTAAATATTACACCTCCTGTAGCTATGTGCTTGTTTACAGTATATTGAGTTCTTTTGTTTACTTTTAACCCTTTTCCATCTGAAGGATGGTTATATGACCACCCCCTTATTGTTTTTTTTTGCGAAAAGTATTTGAGCTAGAAATCTCAAATTTTCTGGTTTTTCTAGCAAACACATGCCTCTCATTTAATGCCAAGACTTGGGCTTTTATACTCACTGCCAGAATCCTTAGGTATGCTGCTTGAATGTCCAATTTTTTTATTTTTCTTAAATACACATCAAAGATTTTTTAAATGTATCAACTTGTCTTATTTTGCACAATTTTTGTTTTTTCTAATTTTTTCTTCCACATAACTTTATTTGCATTTTTTCAAATTTGCGGTTTGGAAATGTCATAGATTTTATATCAGAATAAGAAAAAAAATTGCCCCCCCCCCCCCTTCTGTTTTGGGTAAACCAGACGTCAGTCAGAAGTTATTTTGTTTTTGCTCGTTTGATGTAAAACAATGTTTGTTTAAAAATCTCATGCATTTATTCTATTATATTTCCTGGAAAGTTTAACCTGGTTAAATGGATAGATTTGGTCCACCTGGTCCCACAATATATTGGAGTCTGGCCCAATAAAAGTTTCTATTAGGCTCAAAGTATTCTAACATCTCATTTACATAATATACTCATACTATTCCCCTCAACGAATATATTCATGCGAACTTAACACAAAAATTCACAAAAGATAGAAATTGACATATCTAGACATAACTTTTCCTATAAGGCTCACTTATTCTCACTTAACCCTATTCCTGTTGGGGGGGGGGTCAATTTGACCGCCCCCCTGTAGTCTTTTTACATAACTCAAAAAGTATTGGTCTGAGCTTGTTGAAATTTTCTGACTTTTCTTACTTACCCAAAGCCCTCCCTTTAGGCCTAAAACCGGGCTTTAATACTAACTGCCTGAGTCCTCAGGCACACTGCCTGAATGTCTGTTTTTGCCTGTAGCAAACTAAATCTTTGTTTTGACCCACTTTCACTTGTCAGATTTTGATAAAATTTAGCTTTTTGGAAAGCCTATGACATAAGGAATCGGATTGCACAAGTTTTGCGAAAAAAATTGCAAATTTTTGCAAACACCCTGTCAAAGGAAATTTGCACATTCTTGGTTTTTCTTGATTAAAAATCAGGTTATTTAAAATTTTGCAAAATTTTTTGCATATTTGAAATGGCATGGTTAAGGGCTTTTCAAAAATGTATAATTTTTCATTTTTTGGGCAAATATTTTTTTGCAAACATTTTTACTATATAACTGGATTTTGCGATAAAAAATTCAATTTTTGCAAATTTGCAAATTTTTTTGCAGATTCTAAAAGTACAGCACAAGAGCTTTCTTATGATGTATCATTTGTAATATTTGGACATAAAACATATCCTGGTTTTCAAGTACCCCAGCAGGGATAGGGTTAACAATTAAAAATCATGGAAAGAATCCGGAAATTTTTTTGAGAAAGATGAAGATCTCTCCTGTCTCTGTTCAGAATATATTTCTGTGAAGATAGTATAGGGTATTAATGCGGGTTTGTATTTGCATATCTGTTAATGTAGTCTTAATTAACACTATGTATGTATGTATTATGCATCTAGGAATAAATAAATGTTTACACCTGGAAATATTTAATGTAATTTGTTCGACTATAAGACTAGAATGTAGAACACACTTAGAAAATTACAAGATATTTGTCTCACTAACATTTTCACCAAATATTCAACAGAGAAAAGAACAAATCTTCTACCTCTATACAAATTTGGAAGAAATATATATATTTATATATATTGTTTTTAATTTAGATTTTTTAATTAAAATTTTAAATGCATATTATGAATTAATAAAAATAGGTAGTGCATCAAAATGAAATCATTATTAAGGAACAAACCGGCTATGTAAGGTAGTTGAACTGAGAAATATATAAAGCTATTTAAAGAACTGTAAATCCTGAGTTTGAGCGAAAAGTCGACGTTCAAAATTTTACTTTTGGGTGGATACGTTTTCACAGTTTTTTTTAAATTACTAAATAATGATGACAAAAAATGTAAACAAAATTCTAACGTAAACTAATTAGTTGTTTAGGAACAGGTTGCGAAAATAAAAATTAATCTTATCATTGAAAATAAGTAATCTTATTATTGAAAAATAAGTAATCTTATTCAATTATTTGTTTCTATAATTTCTCAATTATTCACAAGATTTTCTGCAGATTATCTGGAATTTTTATTGAAAAGACGACATTTGAATTATTTGTAGAAATCTGCGTATAAGATCATTGAAAATAAGAAATTTAATTTAATGATGAAAACTAAATATTTGATTTATTGACAAATTTCTTATGAGCAATATGTTCCTAACATTCTAATAAGTTTACTGTTTAATTTTTACTTTATTTTTTGTCATCATTATTTAATAATTTTAAAAAACCCGATTCTGAAAATGCACTTAAACTCAAGAATTATGCATCGTTGAAATGTTTTATATGTCTCAAATGAATCCTAAATAATTTGTCCAAAACACTGCATACTCAGTTTAACTACCTTACATAGCCGGTCTGTCCCTTTAATATGTTCTTTTGATCATTGAACAT
The DNA here is from genome assembly GCF_000591075.1 of Eurytemora carolleeae. Classification (NCBI taxonomy): domain Eukaryota; kingdom Metazoa; phylum Arthropoda; class Copepoda; order Calanoida; family Temoridae; genus Eurytemora; species Eurytemora carolleeae. The sequence goes on along the minus strand of NW_019396470.1, from coordinate 168,956 downwards.
CACCCAGAACCAAGCTTTCAATTCGTAATTCAATGATCTTGAAATGGATAGTTTGTATAGTTGCAGGTTTTATGCTACAAAGACAATAAATGTTAATAACATAGTTCAACTTTCAAAACTGTGATATCTACCCCATTATTGTTCAGATAAAGAATTAATGGGTACCCCGTTGTGAATCTTAGGGTTACTTGAAGTTTTGTCTACAGCCTCTTTAAAGGTTGTAATTTCTATTTTAATTACTTCAAAGTTGGTGTTCCACTCAGATGTGTTCAAATTTATTAAATCAAACTTTTCCACGATTGAAACTTTTAAGTACGATTCAAACTTGAAGAAAGGAATAGGATTAGAATCTATCTTTTGTTTTTAAGTTCTGCGAACGGACTGTTCAGGAAAAAATATTTTGGGTCAAAAAGGAGATTCTTAAAATAATCGAAATTTTTTATAATCCTTTCATTTTGGTTATTACATCTTTTTACTTGTGAAATTACAATCATTGAATAAATTAGACCAATTCATGATGATGGTTCATAACACTCTGTCAACACTTCTTAGCTATTATTGATTCTATCAGTTGGATAAAAAATCGCAATTAAGAACCTATAGGAGATAAATCACCTTTTGCAATTGGAAAATGAGTTTGTTTTTATGTTTTGCAAACGTTTTTTTATTGTTTATATTTTTACAAGCATGGTAATTACTACAAACAGATTTTCCATGCGTCCGTGTGTCATAATTAAAATTAAAAAATTAAAGAACCTTTTTTCTATAATTCATACTTTTTTTTCTAGTTTCCTGAAGTAAATTTAAATTTAATGAATGGAATTAGAGAGCTCATTACAAATTCCGTCTGAGCTGGATTTCCATGAATTTACAAGTTAGAGTCTCAATTCTCAAACCTGAAATTAATGTTGAAATATTTTTTGCAATTCTTTTCATTCTTAATTTAATCAATTGTGCGTTTTTGGGTACAATTTTTTGTAAAACAAATAAATACTAAGCATAAGCTTTTATTATTTTTCGTAAAAATTCATTAAATGTTTACAAAAATATATGTTAAAAAATGAATGAATAAAATTTTATATTAGCATTTCTTTTAACATATTGCTTGGTTTTCAGATTTTATACTTTTCTTCAAATGTTTATATGTCTGCACTCAGTTTCTTTATCAAACGTAACTTGATAAGCAGTCTGTATTAACCTTTTTGTTAAAAAGGAAACTTTTAGAGAAAACAGTTGGAGAGAATTAAGAGAACTAAAGAAGTAAAAAGAGAAACATTTGACAATGTAAACAAAACAGACAAACTTCTTCTTATGTTTAGCAAGTATAGAGCAGAATATAGCGGAACATTTTACAGAAGTCTAGAGCAGAATGTAGCAGAACATATTTTATAGCAGTATAGAGGAGAATATAGCAGAACATAGTTTACAGAAGTATAGAGCAGAATATAGCAGAACATAATTTACAGAAGAATAGAGCAGAATATAGCAGAACATAGTTTACAGAAGTATAGAGCAGAACATATTTTACAGAAGTATAGAGCAGAATATAGCAGAACATAGTTTACAGAAGTATAGAGCAGAATGTAGCAGAACATAGTTTACAGAAGTATAGAGCAGAATGTAGCAGAACATATTTTATAGCAGTATAGAGGAGAATATAGCAGAACATAGTTTACAGAAGTATAGAGCAGAATAAAGCAGAACATAATTTACAGAAGAATAGAGCAGAATATAGCAGAAAATAGTTTACAGAAGTATAGAGCAGAACATAGCAGAACATAATTTACAGAAGAATAGAGCAGAATATAGCAGAACATAGTTTACAGAAGTATAGATCAGAATATAGCAGAACATAATTTAAGGAAGTATAGAGCAGAATATAGCAGTACATGATTTACAGAAGTATAGAGCAGAATAAAGCAGAACATAATTTACAGAAGTATAGAGCAGAATATAGCAGAACATAATTTACAGAAGTATAAAGCAGAATAAAGCAGAACATAGTTTACAGAGGTATAGAGCAGAATATATCAGAACATATTTTACAGAAGTATAGAGCAGAATATAGAAGAACATAATTTACAGAAGTATTTAGCAGAATAAAGCAGAACATAGTTTACAGAAGAATAGAGCAGAATATAGCAGAACATAATTTACAGAAGAATAGAGCAGAATAAAGCAGAACATAATTTACAGAAGTATAGAGCAGAATATAGCAGAACATAGTTTACAGAAGAATAGAGCAGAATATAGCAGAACATATTTTATAGCAGTATAGAGCAGAATATAGCAGAACATAGTTTACAGAAGAATAAGCAGAACATAGTTTACAGAAGTATAGAGCAGAATAAAGCAGAACATAGTTTACAGAAGTATAGATTTATTTTCTGCTATATTCTATTTTAAATTTCTGTAACCTATTGTCTGCTATATTCTGCCCTTACTGCTCTATTTCTTTTTTAAATTCATATATATTTATTAAAGTTGAGATTACCAAATAAATTCTTCTATAAAATGCAAGATTTCGCTATTCACTCTTTTTTGACTCGCCCTTTAGTTTAAAGAAGTATACAGGAGAATATATCAGAACATACATATCATAGTTTTTTATGTACTACAAATAAACAAAAAGAGTTTACGCTTCAAACCTAATGTTTTTAATCCAGCTGTATCTTTGCAATCCTATGTCGTAAACCTTTGATTTCCAACCACAAGTTATGATAAAAAAGTCTATGGTTGAAACGTCAATGGTTTACACCGTCAGGTTGCAAAGGTATGGGGATTAATAGTGTCCGACTCTGTTCCTGACAAACAATTTAAAAAAAACTAAAAGTATGGATATCATTTCAGAAAATGCTGATAAGGGTACTATTATATATAGGTCAATAAAAGTTCACTTAGGCATACAGTCCCTTTAAGTTGAATTTTATGAAAGTATAACGTGTTCAGGCATAGTAAAAGTAAAAGTAAAAGTTAAATTATCTTACCACAGTTTCTTGTACAAAAAACACCAATTACTACCCCCCCCCCCATTCACAATTGACAAAAGAAAAGTTTTATTTTGCCTTTTAAAATGCTTTTTATTTTTAAGTTGTTTTCCATATTCGAAGAACGTTGTTATTCTTATATGAGAACATATTCTAGAAATGATAAAAAGAAAAATATTTTTCTCTCCCTAATTGAAAAAGTTATTTTTTCTATGATATTTTGATGTGAGCAGTAAGATAAAATTCTTTTGGTAAAATTTGTTAAGTGTGGCTAGAATTTTAAACAAACTTGAAAGCCACAATATTTCAAATTATAATGGTAAGGTTTCTCTCCGGTTCTTAACCTTCCTTCAGTCAAAGCAGCTCAAGCATATTATGTAGGTGGGGGGGGGGGGGTTGCAAACTTTTTTTGATATTTTCCCGAGGGTGGCTTCCCACCAGATAGTTTCCCAAAAGGCAACTTCCCAAAAGTGCAATTCCCCAAGCGGCAACTTTCCAAAGGTTACGTTAGGCCTTTTAAGGCGCCGAAGGCTACAATACAGGCCGAACGATGCGGCAAGAATGGACTAAGGGGCCTAGCGCTGCAGGTAGGACAGACTTGCAAAGCTGCTGCTTGGGATATTGCAAATTTGGGAAGTTTCCACTTGGAAAAGTGAATTTGGGAAAGTACTTAGCATCATCCAAATCCCCGTTAACAAACGAACTCTAATTTAAAGTTTATATATTTTTTGGCAAAATTGTTTCCTTCGGTTTTGTAGATCATATTTTGGTTTGCATAACTTGCGTAAATTAAAAATGTTTATAGTAATGTATATAGTATTTTTTACTTATTTTGACAAATATTCCAATGAATTTGTATCGCTATACCTTAACTTTTTTCTATGAAAGGGGGGGGGGTGTTTGCATCCCAGAAAATCACAAAAATAATTTAGTTTGTAAAAGTACCTAAATATATTAAAACTAAACTAAGAATAACTTTATCGATAGTCAATTTATCCCGGGAAAAAATCAATCTTGATAAATATAAATGGTTTGATGTGGGTTAAAGGAAATATGGGAAAATGGTTGTAAATGGCAGACTGGGCTCGACTATAGGCCTGTATGAAAAATTATATATTGTATGCCGAGGGTTTTCTATTATAATGGAAACTCTACCAATTCTGATGGTTTTGGGGAGAAAATAATTATATTTCATAACACTTCTCATTTCTGATATGTACAGTGTACATAGGGGTAAAAACATGAAGATAAAACAAATATTGATAATATTCAGCCACAAGGTTTTAACAAATGAATAAATATTAATGTTAGAAGTTTATTTTCCTTCTAGATACCCATATGTACCCATCATAACCTTCAAAACCCTTTCACTGTTTGCAAAATTTTCAATAATAGTCAATATCCGACCCTTAAGAATTTAAAAAATCTTAATAAAATGGATGTATAAAGTCAATGGTCTAGTTTAATCAAAACATAAAACTTTTTCAGAAACTTTTTCAAATAAAAAGTTTTCGGTTCAACCTAACTTTTTAAGAACATTTCATTATCTAATTTTGTCCATTTATCAATGAAAAGCACATTTATATTCTCTACAGTTAGTTCCGAGAATATCATTACGTAGAGGGACTGATAAGCGTAATTTTAAAGGAAACCCTGCACGCAAATAGAGAAAAGTCTGGTTTACGTAATAACTTTTAAACCTTTCGTTGATCAACGAGGGCAGAGAACTTCGTGTGATTATCTCTAGAATGGTGTTCACGTTGCCATAAATATGGAGCAGACGCTAGCGTACAGTGTGAACTCATTAGAGTTAACGGTACACAAATTCTACGAAAATCTTTGCCCATCGTGGTTTTCAAAAATTCAATAGTAAATATTTTTTTGCGACTTTCATAAAGTAAAATTCATAATAAATGTTAAACAATTACAATTGTTTCTATAGATAAATAAGCGTCCGTCATCCTTGATCAGTCAAAGGTTTTAGAGGTTTGGTCGTGAATCGGACATACCACTTTACAAGTCCGTAGGGCACTGGAAATTACGCTTTCAGTTCCTTTTACTTAGAACTGAGAGTTCCAGAGCATGATGCTACATCAGATTCCAGTTCGGCTTCTGTATTATCTTATTATTCACATTATTATTCGGGTAAAAATACAATTTACTAGCCTTCCCCCCCCCCCCTCCTTCCATAATTTAGTTTGAACAAAAATGAGGTAAAAACACCGGGACCGAAAGTTATGAATTTGAGCTGCCTACCACGGATTCAAATTTGAATCACCGATTTAAATCCCTTCTTATATTAACTTTGGTTCAAACGACTTGAGTCTTTGTCACAAACTCAAATTTTGTAATCCTTATATCCTAGCAACTTGATGGTGCAAACCTTTGATATTTCAAACTTAGATTATTTGATCTACAAGAATTCATAGTTTGAAATATCTAAGGTCTACGGCATTGGGTTGCAAAGATATAGGAATTCGAAAATTTGAGTTTGTGGCAAAGGCTTAAATCCTTTACACTGGCAGTAGGTATACTATGTAGTTCAAATTCATTAACTCAGTCCAAGGTCGATATGTTAATAAAATATTTTAGTCTAATTTCTTCATGAAATAGGAATGATCTCACCTTGTTTTCTTTCATTAAAAAATTTTCGGAATTTTGAGGGTTTGAATTCTGTGGATACCATTGCCTCAAAATAGATTTATTTTCTGTTTGTTTTTGTATTGTATTGTTAGTATTGTTGGTGCATAGGACATGAGGTATTGGAATATTGGTTTACGGCTCATTATACTGTTTGTTTATGTAATACCTTTCTAGTATGCAGTAATCATTATACATTTAAATGGGCCCTAGTTTTAGGTGTGCTATTTGTATTTTAAGAAATAATACGTTTAAAAATACTGCACTATGCGGTCATTTGCGGTTTTACTGCAATATGCAGTCATTTATTGTAGTCATTTGCGGTTTTACTGCAATATGCAGTCATTTATTGTTTACTGCAATACGTAGTCATTTGTTGTTTACTGCAATATGTAGTCATTTGTTGACTGCCATATGCAATTATTTGTTGTTTACTGCAATATGCAATCATTTGTTGTTTACTGCAATATGCAATCATTTGTTGTTAACTGCAATACGTAGTCATTTGTTGTTTACAACAGTCATTTTCGGATTATTGCAATATGCAGTAATTTGCAGTTTATTGCAATATGCTGTAATTTGCGGTTCACTGCAATATTTGGTCATATGCAGTTGTTTTCAGAAATATAATTTTTTTAACCTTTATTACACAATTTGTGAAAAGGAAAAAGGAAAACAAAAATCTCCATAATCCAAATACAGACTTATTAAAAAGTTTTCTTTGTGTTGAATCCGGACTAAATCCCAAGTTGAAGAATGGTCGAAATTTAGGTTAATGAACACTGCAAAGAAATAGGATAGGCTGCTTATATGAGGGGAGGGGGGTGGTATATGATGATACAGGGACTGCTTATATAAAGCGTGGGGAGGGGGATTTGGAAAATTATCCAGTTTCTTTTTCTTAATCAACCTTCTATGACATTAATGTACCTGGCTTGATGTTTAGCCAATTAAACTTTTGACATGTTTAGTGTGTATTATTATGAACATAGATCTCCCACACCCCACCTTTCCTTAATACATGCATACTTGTAATTATGTAGGCTAAGTTTCTATCCAAACAGGGGCGTCTATACTTTCTATGTGTTTGTATATTTGTAGTTGAAAAAATCTATTTTTTTCGCAACTACAGTGATAATATCAAAAGTTGAATTATTTTTATCAAGCAGTAAATTAGACCAAAATATTTGTTTTTGCGTTATTAACAACATTTAGTTTATTTGAATGTCATAATTTTAATAAATTTTGTTTTGTATTAGTTACACAGCTGAGAGAACACTGGGAGGAAACAAGTCAAAAGGTAATTAGAAGACGACAAAATGTTTTTTTAATTTATAATGTTTCTAAAAAAATAAAAAACTTAAAGATGGTTCAACAAAATCAAATCAAAGATGGCCAAAACCTCAAAAAATGTTAAGAACAGGACCCTAATTGAGGGAAAAAATAATGAGAAAAAACACCTCAACCCACCTTGATAAGGCATATATCCAAAATTGTAATTAAACCAGTTCAAAAACAAATATTTGTTCGGTGTTGTTGAATAACATCCGCATGAGTATGAAGGCTGTGATGTGAATATAAAATTTTACCTAAAAATGGTGGCAAAGATTTAATAAATCTGGATTCACGCCAAGGTTTGAGTAATGAGCACAAAAAATACAAATGAGCAAACTCAAATCGTTATAGTTTCCTCTGATAACAGAGCTGAAATCTTCTTAAATGCTGGAAAAGAGATTTTCAACTCTATGCTTGATAATGCGGTCTTTGAAGCACCAAAATGGCAAATATTTGGTTTTGAGAACTTTCTGAGTATTCTTAAGGACATGGCTGCCAAAATAAAATATTAAATTATAAGCAAATTTTAAAAAAACATGATTAACCCTGATTAAATTCACAAATAGAAATTGTTTTTTTTGGGGGGATTTACCGGCTTTTATTCCGTGTCTTAACCTTAGTTCGTTTAAGATAAAAATGGGAGTTAGATCGATAAAGGAAACCAATGAGTGATATAAAAACAAGTCATAAATGCAAACCTTTAGATTAGTGCATTTTAATCGTTGAATTTACCATTTTAGTCCCAATAAATGAAAATTTGCATTTTGTGTCGTTTTTTAGTAACACCCTTTACTTTCTTGGGGTTGATTGGAATTTTCAAAAATTTGTTTGGCACAACAGAATATCCTAACCCCTCTCATTTGCAAGTTTTGCAGTTGCAAATATAAATAAATATTTGCGCAGGTTTTATCTCGGAAAACTGAATTGGAGAGCTTAGATGTTTCTGCTACTGAACTAGAAAGAAGGAAACGAGAGGTTTGTCATTCATTATTCAACGACCCAACATTCAAGAAGGAAGGGGGACATGGGGGTAGACAAGGGGTGGAGGTGAAAGGGAAGGGGTAAAAGTAATAAGTTATAATACATTTGAAATTGTAACACACTTATCAAATGTTTTTTCCTTCTATATTCATTATCAAATTAGTTTTTCTCCTTTCAAAAATACATATTTTTTTGTTGTTGAACCCTTTGAGAGTAACCGCGATGAAAGTTTTAAGTAGGGAACAGAATGCAATATCTAAAACTAACAAACTTTTTAAAAATTAGTTTAAGAATTTAACAATTTTGATAAGCATAGAGAAAATCATTTAATTTGGCATTGTGAGAATATTTAGAAAGCTCGATATCCACTGAAAAAAAAAACTTCTAAGTTGAGATTTTATTCTTAAAGAAAGTAAATTTGTACATTTCTGAGGTATCAAACCTCTCAAAGGAGGATGGAGGATAACAATTTAAAATTGTTTAATATTTTTAGCTTGATGCTGGCTTGAGTCGGCTGGAAGGTTGGAGAGCAAGATTATTGAATGATTCTAGAAAAATCCAAGATGAGCCCAGAATACCTGGACAAACTATGGATGAGTTTTTGGTGAGAATTGATAAAATAAGGTTTTAATTTTTAGAGATTACGAATATTTTTTTTTTACTTTTGTTCAGATAAAAGGTTTAAAAAGTACCGTTGTGAATCTTACAAGCAACTTCTTAATTTTTGGGTCACTCGAAATGACGTCATCAGTCGACATTTTAGAAATATTTTGATAGTATGACTTTAAATAGCCAAATGCAAATGAGGCACACCAGTGTAAACAGACAAATTTTACTTAATAACTTACTGGTAAAACTATTTCCTTTGTAACAACATCAAAAGCAGTATTGCTTTAATGTCGTCTTCCTAGCCTACAGTTTTCAGTTATCACTGCAGTTTTGCTGTAATGTTGTCTTCCTAGTCTACAGTTTTCAGGTTATCGCTGCATGATCAAAATATTTGTTGTTTAGTCGTTTAAAGAGGAGGTTGAAGGCTACCAGGCTAGAGTTAGAGACTTTAACGAGTTTGCCCAGGTACACGGTGTAAAAAAAATTTGGACCAATGAAAAATCCTTTAAAATATCCAATTTTCATCATGTGGTCACAGCAATCCAAATGTGCAAGCTTTAAAAATGTATAAAAAAGCTAGTATAAGGTCAAAAAAGGCCAAGGCTTTGCGACAATTCAAAGCCACTCAATCCTGAAAATTGATGCACAATACTTCGATCTTTTTGGATTATATTGTAAAAATAAAAACCAGTAAACAACACTTTTAAATTCATCCGCAGTCGCAGCTTACTTTTTTACACGCAAATGTTATCTTAGGTATTATATAGTCAAAAAAACTGTTCTCATTAGAAAATAACATTATTACCTATTTCCCAGTCAAGCTTACATAGGACACAACGTTTGTTCTCCACTTTAGATACGAAAAACTATGTTGAAATTATTTTATGTTGTTGGTAAGCTATTTATAAGGGGGGGGGGGGGGAATTATTTATTTTCCAATTTGAGTAAAAAGAATAATATCTACATTCTGCAGAGTGTAAATGTCGGTTTTAAACTGTGAGGAATGTTGAGTTCATTTAAAGTTTCTATCTCTGTAATCTGTAATTTAGGAGTTTACCCTTGCACTACCTGAACATGAAGCATCAGCTGTTCATACAATCAATCAATCATTCAATAAGAGGTAAAATATTATTCGGATACAGTGAGATACATAAAAATGTGGAATTTGATTTTAATTTAAATCAAAAAGTGTTACAAGTTGCTTTATATTGAAATGTCCAAATGTGTACTCTGTACAAATATCTTGTTTCATGTTATTTAAAATTATTACTTGAGTCAAAAAGTCGTCTTCCTATTGCACAGTGGTATAGGTTCCATTTTTGTGAAGGGTTACCCTTAACCTAACCTTAACCTAACCTGGAGCTTACAAAATATTAAAATCTTAGGGTTAAATACCGTTTTTTATACTTCAATAATAAATTTTTAATGAGTTTTGACGGTTTTGAAAAGAAAAAAAATCAAATCTTCACAATCGAAAGAAAATTTAAATCTAAAAATGATATAAAAAAGAATGAAAGGTCAGATGGTAGAAATTCCAATAATACTTTTCATATTTTGTTTAGATATTCCCTGCTTGCCTTCCACACTGATAACCCAGCATCTTTACAAAGGTAAGGGACATAATTAAACCCTAAAATAGAATATTAAAGGGACCGTTCACTTATTCCCTGCTTGCATTCCATACTGATAACCCAGCATCTTTACAAAGGTAAGGGAAATAATTAAACTCCAAAATAGAATATTAAAGGGACTGTTCACTTATTCCCTGCTTGCATTCCACACAGATAACCCAGCATCTTTACAAAGGTAAGGGAAATAATTAAACTCCAAAATAGAATATTAAAGGGACCGTTCACTTATTCCCTGCTTGCATTCCACACAGATAACCCAGCATCTTTACAAAGGTAAGGGAAATAATTAAACCTCAAAATAGAATATTAATGTTTTGAACTTTCTTATCAAGAAAGAATTATTAGGAAAATTTTTCTGTTTATTTAAGATCAAATCAGATTACAAAGTTATTTAGCTGAATCTCTAAGATATTTCACTGTTTTTTCCTAAATCATTCTACAACTACCTTGGATTTTTTATATATATTGTCAAATTTAACCTTTCACTTTACACAAATTGTATTATTTTGACATTTTTTGTCGTAAAAACTCAATTAGAAAATATAAGACTCAATCTCTATTTTGAGGTTAATTGCACATATTCGATTGGATAAAACGATATCTAATCCGGCCCAATTACATATTTTATTGTCCTCGGGGTTTTAACAATGTCATTACACTTCTTTATCTAACACACTAAATATACCAATTATAGTGTTGAATCCAGAAAATTATATAAGATGGATTAAGATTTCTACATAAAGATACCAAAGTGAGTCCCGATTAACATCAAAATTGAGTGACAACTTTTAATCTGTTTTCTCAATTCCTGATATATATGTATATACTTAGCTTCTCTGTCAGTTTCTTTCTTAATATCCAATAAACGTAAACACAGCTGAATCGATCAAGCTCAACATTTTTTGAGGCAACTCACGTGACCCCAGGGAAGGTTTATGGTAGCTCAGAATTATACAAAGGAATTGAGTCTTTGCCACAAACTCGGAATTTTAAATCCCAATTTCTTTAAAACCAAATGTCGTAGACCGTAGATATTTCAAACTATGAATTCTGGTGGATCAAACAATGTAAGTTTGAAATATGAAAGGTAAACATCATCTGGTTGTTGAGATTTTGGAATTATAAAATTGGAATTTGTGACAAAAACTCAATTCCTTTGTCTCAAAAATTGAAGATTTTTGAAAAAATTATGAAATCCCTGAAAAATGTTACTAAATCCTCGATTTATTTTTGTTATTATTTTATTATTATTATTATTATACAAAGAGAAGATGTTCTCAGATAAAGCCACAATTAAATTTTGAAAAATAAGTTCAGTTGCGAAGCGCCCTAAAAACATTTATAGAATTTTTTGAAAATTAATGGAAAATTCCGTAAAAGACCGGAAACCCTCGTAGATTTTTTCTATTTGTAACGAACAAAATGAACCATGATAAAACATAATAATCTTTTCTTAAGAAAGGTTAGGATTGAGCCCAAGATTTGGTGATCTGTTTGTAATATAGACTGTATAAAACTCTCAATATATACTTTCCTTGTCTGGGTCTCTGTCTGTTTGTAATGTAAACTGTATATAATCCATATATACTTTGCTTGTCTGGGTGTCTGTCTGTTTGTTATGTAAACTGTATACAATCCATATATACTTTGCTTGTCTGGGTCTCTGTCTGTTTATTTGTATCCAATAAACTCAAAACTGCTGTATAACGGAGGGGGCCTCACTTTATGTTTGGGACCTGACCTGACATAAGGGAAGGTTTATTGACGATCAGAACTACTAAATTTGTCTACAAAAATGTTTGATTTTCCTAAAATTTTGAAATTCCATAATTACAAAATTTCAAATCCCGAAAATCATTTTAATGTTATTTTATCGAAAAGAAAATACTAAAACAATTGAGCAACAGTGTAAGCAGACCCAGTTTGCACTAAATTAGTGAATTAAAAAGTGTCTAGTGAAACTATTTGCTTTATAACAATCAATGAAAAATTTAAGACTATTATTGTTCAGATTAAAGCTTGAAATTAAGTAAATATAAGTTTGGAGTGGAACTACAGGGTTACCCACAAAGGATGAGACTGTAAAGACGACTAGAAACTTTAAAGATAAAACGATCTAGAGGTCAAATTAGATCATCTATCTTTGATAAAGTATTTTATGGCTTATTAAATGATTTGAAAAAGGGAAAAACATGTTTACAGTTGCAGGAAATTATAAATATATAGAAACAGACAGCATCTATTCCTTACAATTGTCTCTGAAGTTTAATTCTTTTTGGTTACCCCTGTATACTCCTGTTTAATCCTCTAATCCCTGCCTTACACTATCTTAGCCAATATTATAATCCTACTTTCTTCATTTAAACCTTCCTGCAGTTATATTAGATTAACATCCTTTCTCCAGATTAATTATTTTAACATCCTTTCTCCAGATTTATAAGTCCACCATCCTTTCTCCAGATATATTAGCCCACCATACTTTCTGCAGAAATATTTGTCCACCATCCTTTCTCCAGATATATTAGTCCACCGTCCTTTCTGCAGAAATATTTGTCCACCATCCTTTCTCCAGCTATATTAGTCCAGCATCCTTTCTGCAGAAATATTTGTTCACCATCCTTTCTCCAGATATATTAGTCCACCATCCTTTCTCCAGATATATTAGTCCACCATACTTTCTGCAGAAATATTGGTCCACCATCCTTTCTCCAGATATATTAGTTTAACTACTTTCTCCAGATATATTATTTTAATAATCTTCTTCTAAAAATATTAGTTTAACATCCTTTCTATCATTTCTCCAGATTAATTAGTTTATCAATTGAAAGGTTGTCTGAGTGTTTCTAAAAGGTTGTGAAGATAATTAAGAACGATTACAATACTTAAAACGGTTAATCTAGCGTTACAAAACTAATAATTGAATAATTGAAGATAATACCTTCTAAATCAGAAGATAACAATATCATTATATGAGACTAATTTTATAAAAGAATATGAAAATTATTATAAATAATACCCTGAATACATTGCACGCCGAACATGCAATGCTATTATTATCTAATTTTCTCCATACTTTCCAAAAATAAATTTTTAAACCTTTTATTCCATTAAATCCCCTCTATGTTTACGTCAATAAATGGACTAGACAGACATTGCTCATTTATCGCGTATAGAAATCCGCCAAACGTTAATTATTAATCATATTTCTCACGAAGATACCTTCATCATCTACTAATATCACAAGAAAAAGTAAAGTTCATGAGAAGAACGTACTAGAGCTGAGTGCGAAATATTTTCAATACAACACTAAAAAAAATAGTAATTTAATAATAAAGATTAGATGTATGAATGACAATGAATCTAGACTAAGAATTAAAACATAAAGAAAAAAAAAATGTTTTAAAACGTGCAAAAGTTCATTGAAATCCAAACATTTGCTTGAATACGTAAAGTGTTTAGTTATGCTTTTACAATAAAGAAAATTTGTATATTTGGCCAAAAATCTGCTTTGGTGACAAGGTGTCTCTGAAAAAAAGTGTTTTTAGGCTTTTTAGTTCACTGAACATCATTATTTTATGTTGAAATGTACGTAAAGTAGGTACAATACCCACAAAGTGGGGGGGGGGGGGAAAACATTTTTCTCTAATCTTTAAAATTACGCATAATACTCACACGATATACAACTAGGTTTTTCGCATAATTAAACCTCTCATAATTCTCAAGATAAATATTGATTACTAACTCTGTTTAAATATTTTTGCAGATTTAGTTTCTTTAAGGTCAATTTCAATTGCATATTATTATCTAGATTTGTAGATATTAATATAAACTGAATATAATTAAGGAACTGAACTGGGTAGATGAAGTTAAATCAAGAATATTCTAGAAATTTATTTAATTAATGCCATGTATTTACTGTGCCAGGATTTACTGGAGAAACTTCATTTTAGTTTTATTTCCGAGAAGAATAATAATAAAACATTTCTCATCACATATTCTCTAATTTAAATGCATTAAATCTAATTTTGCAATCAAACTGTTTCGTAAAACTATAACCACATTGAAACATTCTGGTGTAAAATATTGCCAAGTTTCCTAACCGTTTCCTAACCGTTTCCTAACCGTTTCCTAACCGTTTCCTAACCGTTTCCTAACCGTTTCCTAACCGTTTCCTAACCGTTTCCAAACCGTTTTTTGAATTTTTTTAGCTGGTTTTGATCATTTTTTCATTCTACACAACTGATATCTCAGTGAAAGAAAAACCAAATTAAACTATAAATTATTATAAAATTAGGATATAAATTGTTGGTTTAAAAACATCTTGTGAATATGATATGATGAACATTAACTTTCGATTAATTTAAACTTCTAGAAGATACAGAGTTACTCACAAAGGAAAGGACTTCAGAGACGACATTCCGATATTTATAGTGTACGTTTCCTTAAAGTCATGATCCTCTACATCTATAAACTTTCTTTCTTTGCTAGAGGAATTGAGTCTTTGTCACACATTAGGATTTTCTTATTCCTCTATCCTTGCAACAAAATGTCACAGATGAGATATTTCAACCTATGAATTCTGTGAGATCAATTAACATAAGTTTGAAGTATGCATGCTTTACACCATAAGGTTGCAAGTTTATAAGAAATCTAAAATTTGAGTTTGTGGCAAGGACTCACTTCTTTTACCATTTAAAGACTACATTAAAATAAGAAGATTTTAATTAAAAATCCCGCCCCTTGTTGGTAACCCTGTATCTGAAAAAAGGAAGTATTTTGAACAGCCAATCATTTAAAATCTTACAAAGTACGCAATTTCTCTACTTTGGTTTTTCTTGGTTTTTTCCTTGTTTAGAAAGAAATTTAATTTTTATTTTATTTTGATTAATTAGAATATTCTGTTGCAGTGTTTATGAGAACCTAGAGAACTTTCAGTCCTGGATTTCCAGCGTGGAAATAGGATTAAAGGTAATACTTTGAAAACTTTGCATTTTAAGTCTACTTACTCAACTTCACCCTCTCCAAATAAAGAAACCAGATTCTAGGATTTTTAAAAATATTAAAAAAAAATAATTTAAAGTGAAAGAGATGAAAAGGAAGAAGTAGATTAACTAGCTTCGTAAACACTAATGTTATCCTGATTCAATTTTTTCTAGAGGCTAAACATCCGTATACATATGAAATCTATTAATGATGTATGTATACCCAGCATCTTTACAAAGGTAAGGGACATAATTAAACCCTAAAATAGAATATTAAAGGGACAGAGTTGCAGGTTTTATGCTACAAANCAGTGTACAGTGTACAGTGTACAGTGTACAGTGTACAGTGTACAGTGTACAGTGTACAGTGTACAGTGTACAGTGTACAGTGTACAGTGTACAGTGTACAGTGTACAGTGTACAGTGTACAGTGTACAGTGTACAGTGTACAGTGTACAGTGTACAGTGTACAGTGTACAGTGTACAGTGTACAGTGTACAGTGTACAGTGTACAGTGTACAGTGTACAGTGTACAGTGTACAGTGTACAGTGTACAGTGTACAGTGTACAGTGTACAGTGTACTGTGTACTGTGTATTGTGTACATTGTTCAGTGTACAGTGTACAGTGTACAGTGTACAGTGTACAGTGTACAGTGTACAGTGTACAGTGTACAGTGTACTGTGTATTGTGTACATTGAACAGTGTACAGTGTACAATGTACAGTGTACAGTGTACAGTGTACTGTGTACAGTGTACAGTGTACAGTGTACAGATCTTCATAGATCTAAAATCAAATATTGCAAATCATCTGATTGTTTCCGAGCTAACCCCATGTTTTATGAATACATTAATAACTTAAGATTAACTGAAGATTATCTGAAACTTGACCTTTTCTAAAATTATGAATTTGATTAAAATGTGAAACCATGGAGCTCTTTATATCACACTGGTTCCATGTAACCTTATACTCCAGCTACATTAATCATACAAAGTAAAAATATTTTAAATAAATCAAACCATCCTTATTCAGCGCTTAAACAAACCTTAAATGTCTACAATTATCTTATTGGTTTAAGATCAACTAGTTTTAAATGACAAAATTATAATAATAAAAAACTAGATACTTGTAAATGTAACCTTTAGTCGCTAAATCATGACGGTCGACTGAAACAGTTTAACTTTATGACAAGGCATACAAGCACATCAAACTAAACTAAATTGAAGTAAGATTAAAGTCTTCTATGTTTTCAATAATAACTCATCTTATTAAAGAGCTATTGAGAAGAAAAAAGATGTTTTGAATGTCTAATGTTTACCCATCTAAATATGCTTTTCACGGGAGGCCGTAGTACATTTGAGTTTTCGAGCCGGGTCAACCCTTCCAGTCCCAGTTTGTACTGTATCGCCAAATCATTGGGTAAATAAAGCAGACAATAGGACTAGCCGGTGCAACAAGGTTGACGCGGCCAGACATTAGGTTGAATTTACTTTTAATAAAGGGTTAGAGGTGCGTGACGTGTGCATAAAATCCATACTGAAGGATCTACCATTAATGTCGAATAAATTTGACCTTCTCCTCCTGTTTAGTTCACAGTGAAAGATTCTACTTTCCTGGTCCTGCTATGTAAACATATGCAAACCAAATTAATAGACAATAGCTTGTGTTAAGTATACTTTGTATAGAGTGAATACCAGAATTCTATGTGTTAGAATGTGAGATTGTCGCTCTGAAGGCATAGTTAGGACAATACACCTAGAAAACTTAAATCAATCTTAAAAGGGAAGGGTGCTGCACTGGGTTTCAGTACTTTCAAATATCAATCACGCGAAAAAAAACTTCATCTAAGGGAAAAAAACCTAAGTCATGTTATGAGCTTTTCCTAGATACATAGACTAGAAAGCTCATATTCGTCTTCGGTAACCGCCAAAAAAGTCATGGGAAAAAAATTTCCGGAAAAAAGTCCTAAAATTTCACACTAAAAAAGTCCTGTGGAAAAAAGTCCTATTATTAAAAAGTCTCCGGAATTAAAGTCCTACCGGACCAATTCGAGACTTTATTTTTTAGGACTTTTTTCTGGCTTTCTGGCTCTGGCTTATGATTTTATACAAAAAAGTCCTCGGAAAAAAAGTCCTCTAACAAGTGAAAATGCATGATTCACAATTCCAGGTTTTTCTTTTCCTCGGATTTATTTTCTTCAGGACTTTTTTTCCTGGGATCTTATTTCCTGAGACTTTATTGGCAGCCCCCATACTATTTTAGGGAAAAAAGTCCCAGGAATCAAAAACACAGGACTCTATTTCCAGTGACATTTTTTCAAGGACTTGATAAAATTCGGACTTTTTTCCAAAGTTTTTATTTCTAGGTTTTTTTTCCAGAAACTTTTTTTCCCGGGACTTTCTTACATAGATTCGTTGTCTTCACCATACCGAATTGTTTCAGCTGAGATTGAAAATATGAATTTAGCTCTATACTAGCAATTTCAGTGGACTTTGTGTCCTTTAGAACCATGGGGAGTGTAGCCTGGTTTATCTGAAAACAATGAGACTTGGAAAGATACGTCTCGAGTAAATTGTTATAGAGTAGGCGTTTACTAAACTCAGTTCAGAATAACAAGATACTGATCAGATAAAATTTGTTTTCTACAGATTAACCCCGAGAATTAAAACGTATTCAATGATCTTTTTGTATGACGAGTACAAGGTTTTGTACAATTTTCCATTTTATAGTCTGCATAAAAAATCTATTTTAATGTATTTAGGGAGCCTTCAAACTAAAACATCAAAGATAAAGTAATGTACCTTCATTACTGAAATCGTCAGGCCAAAAATAAGTGTATTTTATAGAATAGATTCATAAAAAACTACCATAAATTGGTAAAAATGATATGAAAGTGATGTCTCCTGCACGAACAGTTTACTGTTTATCTACGCAATCTGTGGTTTGAGTGTTTTCTGTATAGTATGGTTTAAGAATTTAAGTAATCTATATATACATAAATCTCAAAATGTATAATAATAATATCCGGGATGATTGGAAGCTTGTTTACATATATTTGCTAAAATAAATTGGCAAGATATGATGCACCGCGGCTGTATGACTGCAGAAATCCGTTCAGCACCAGAATACTCTGAGCCACAAAAAAAATTAATATATTAATTCCTGTATTTTTTAATTTTCTTTAGACTAACAATTTGGAGTCAAGGAAAACTTACTTCAAAGCGTTGGAAATTTTTTAATATTTAACAGAAATACATTTTAATAAAACGGTTTTGCTTAAAGGGACAGTAAAGGAAAAATGAAAGGGGGTATAGGCTGAAAGCTAATCACTTTAGCTCTTGATCGCGACCCATGAAAGTTTTATCTGATGTTCCTGTCTCGAGAAACTGATATAAAACTGTGTTAAAATTATACGAAAATTCATATATGTAAAATTTTGAAAATCTGAAACTTAAATCACGTGACCAGAACTATCACCAATGGCAGAGCAGTATACTGGTCACGTGTCTCCGCCTGTATCACGTGACCACTTTACTGCACTGCCATTGGTGGAATTTCTGGTCAAGTAATACGGACGTATAAATAATGTTTTGTATGAAATCTATTGAAAATAGAAATAACAAATATAAAAGTAAACCTTATTTACAATTAGCTCTCTCTGGGATATCATCGTTTTCAGATTGGTTGCATATTTGCTGAATATGATCTGTTTAAACCTACTACTTTTATACAAAATTGTATATATATTTATTTTCGTATATATTTTACACAGTTTTATATCAACTTCTTGAGACAGGAACATCAGATATGACTTTCATGGGTCGCGATCAAGAGCTAAAGTGATTAGCTTTCAGCCTATACCCCCTTTCATTTTTCCTTTTCTGTCCCTTTAATCAAAACAAAAATTGACCATAGAGTTTTGCATAACTGCAAATTAAACAATTTTTGATTTGTTATGATGAATAGCCAATCAGATCACTTCATTTGAACTGAACTTATAAAACAAATCGCGTCTGAGTTTAAGAATACCCATGGCTACAAAAAAATTTACGAATTGGTGATATCATCAACCCAATGACTAAAGCAACTTGACTTTTACAAGTGTGCAACACTTTTAAAGATTTCTAGATTTCTTTTCTGAAATAGTCTTTTTTAATAATGTTGTTCATTATTGTTCTTTGTTTGTTATAAAACAAAGTTTAGTTTATCAGGAACTCTAATAAAAGTAGAAAGGTTTCCTGATATAATTTATATTAATTTCATTAATTAATTTGCTGGAAGGTATTATTGAAGCCTTCTTTGTTGCTAGAAGCCTGCAGAGAAATGGTTAAAGTTGCACAAAGTTAAGATATGCATCATTAGATTAACCTGAATGCAAAACATTTCCTCTAAAATTAGAATACTAAAACTTAAGCTGACAGTGGGAATTGGGAAGCTGGTTTGGGGGAAAATAAATATGGTTTAAAGGGAGTGTTCGCGAAAAATGAAACAGGTATAGGCTTAATGCGATAAAAAAGCGCTTTTGATCGCTACTAATCTTTCTTCTATCTATTGCGTCTATAAGGAGAAAATTGTTAAAAACGTCTCATACCGAATAACTTAGCGTCCATACAAATTGAGAAAATTGCAACATACGACCTAGACCGATAAAAAATCAATTTAATTTCAAACAAATCATTCAGATATTGCAACCTATAGTCATCGATTATCACATTTATATATAGTTTATATTTTATAATATTTTTAAATTGATTTTTTATATTTTATGATCAGACAAAAATGTAAGGGGTTCCTTTTTTAATCGGACATGATAATTAAAGGGTCACTTAAAATTACATCAGCGGTCCCTTTACAAGAACATCTTAACATGAGTCTAAAATGTCTATTTACTAATCTCAAAGTTAACTATTGATTCTTGTTAACTGCAAAATTAACATAAAAAGATCAGCTTAGATCAGAAATATGTGAACAAATAACAATTAGCAGACAATTGGTTTCAATTCAAGCAAGATTTATTCATATAAAATCATAAATATAACCATTTATTCATATTATATATATATGTATCTAAATATATTGTATATTCTATATATTCACTTTTATATTATTTAAATTATTTAGATTTGTTTGAAGCGACTTCTATATTTATTTTAAACTAGTTAAACTTAATGAATTTAATCCAAACTTCACCGAATAATAAATTCACAACATTTGAAATGTAATATTTAAAACTGTATAAATTTCACCGAATAATAAGGGGGTTAGACGCTATGTTTACAAATATGAAATTGAATTTTATCTTCTTTCGTCAATAGGCCTTTAAATGTTTCCCAGGCAAAGTCTGAAAAACTAAATTTATGAAGAGAAGTAAGTTACTGAATTATTTCATAGCTGCGCAAAGTGCCATTGTCTATTGGGCTTTCTAAAAAATTATTTTATGTGTGAAATAGTGCTTAGAATTTGTATGACAAAACTGCAATGAAATAGAAGAGTAGAAAAAAAGTCCAAAACTATGCCTTTATTTTCGACAAATCTTATACATTTCTCTTACATTTTTAATTTTTCCTAAATTATCTTTTTTATCATATAAGCATATTAATAAGCGAGGGTCAAATTAAAAGGTATCCTTTTATTGAGCATTTTATTCGATATTTCTATAAATCTTTGATATGTTTTCTAATAAATAAAAAGCTTATTTGTAAAACTGTTTTAGATTGTTGTAACACTTTTAGGATTGTTAAAAGTTTTTTATAATGTTCTTTTCACTTTTTATATTGGTCTAACAATTTTTTAGATTGTCCTAAAAATATGTTCTTAATGTTTGAATGTGAGCCAAAACTAACCGTATTTGCGTCAGTTCGCTATGTATTAGGTCATTGTAAACCTAACTTTTTTTGTTTAATTGCTCTGACCAAATTTAGTTTGTGAAAAAAACAAATTTTCTATAAATTAAAGAAAATATTTTTAAAAACTTTTTTTTAAGGAAGTAGAACAGGGAAGATCAACGCAAGATGAATCCCAGCAGCTTGCCAGGATACAGGTAGGAAAATAATCAATCAAACTCAATATTATCAAGTTTTTCGTATAATTAGCCTGAATTTGGTTTGTAAGTTTAAAGGAACTGATTTGAGTTTGATTATTGTTAATACGGCTCCAAATGGAAAATATGAATAAAAAAAAAATTAATGTTGAATCATACAGAAACATAATGCTACTATATTTAGTATTAAAAGGACTGTATTAAAATTGTATTCAACGTTTCAAGATTTAAGCTGGCGCTCAATTGAAACCGGTTATTGGCGGATTTGAGACGCAGCACAAAGTTTAAAATGGTAATTTTGTGAATTTGGCATGGCCTCTTGAAAGAGAGGTTCACTTGAAATTACAATGTCAATCCCTTTAATTTATAAATAATTCATATTTTCTAATACGAAGGATGGAAGTATTTAACTATATGAGCTATTTTATTGTCCCTATATCACTCAAATAATTCTAAATCATTGAATTTGATCGTGATTTTCTCGAAAATGATTTGTCGGCTAACCTAACTCTCGTTTTTTTCTTCACAAAACTAAAAGTTAAGTCCAATCCGCGGCAGTTCTATGATTGAGCCGTTCTAAGATATTTCTAGATATGTATCAAGGAATAGATTCTTCTTATTAGAATAATTAGCCGAATATACATGAATCCAATTCAAGATCTGATTGAATTATAGAATATCCTGAATATATACTTCCAACCTTCTAGTCAAATTATATTTATGATATATGTATTTTAGTTACATAATTTCATATATTACATGTATACACTGTAAAATGTAATGTGTACAGTGTGCAATAAACAGTGTAGTATGTACACACTGCGTGTAATGTTTAATGCACATTGTAACGTGTAAAAGGTACAGTGTACAGTGTACAGTGTAACGTGTAAAAGGTACAGTGTACAGTGTACAGTGTACAGTGTTCAGTGTTCAGTGTACAGTGTACAGTGTACAGTGTACAGTGTACAGTGTACAGTGTACAGTGTACTGTGTACTGTGTATTGTGTACATTGTTCAGTGTACTTTTAAAACTGTATAAATTTCACCGAATAATAAATTTACAACATTTGAAATGTAATATTTAAAACTGTATAAATTTCACCGAATAATAAATTTACAACATTTGAAATGTAATATTTAAAACTGCATAAATTTCACCGAATAATAAATTTACAACATTTGAAATGTAATATTTAAAACTGCTTAAATTTCACCGAATAATAAATTTACAACATTTGAAATGAAATATTTAAAACTGTAAAACTGTAAGATATCTTATGAGGAAAAAAAATGTAAAAATGGAAATTCTTAAACTCGATGAAATAATCTTGATGCATTCTTTAACTCAAGCATTATAGTGCTATTCTTTACAGAACTATTCATTATAGTGCTATTCTTCACTGAACTATTCATTATAGTGCTATTCTTTACAGAACCATTCATTATAGTGCTATTCTTTACAGAACTATTCATTTTAGTGCTATTCTTTACAGAACTATTCCTTATAGTGCTATTATTTACAGTGCTATTCTTTACAGAACTATTCATTATAGTGGTATTCTGTACAAAACTATTCATTATAGTGCTATTCTTCACAGAACTATTCATTATAATGCTATTCTCTGCAGAACTATTCTTTATAGTTCTCTTATTTACAGAAATATTTTTTATAATGCTATTCTTTACATAACTATTCATTATAGTGCTATTCTTTACAGAACTATTCATAGTGCTATTCTTTACAGAATTATTCATTATTGTGCTATTCTTTACAGAACTATTCATTATAGTGCTATTCTTTACAGAACTATTCATTATAGTGCTATTCTTTACAGAACTATTCATTATAGTGCTATTCTTTATAGAACTATTCATTATAGTGCTATTCTTTACAGAACTATTCCTTTTAAAGCTATTCTTTACAGAACTTTTCATTATTGTGCTATTCTTTACAGAACTATTCATTTTAGTGCTATTCTTTACAGAACTATTCCTTATAGTGCTATTCTTTACAGAGCTATTCATTATAGTGCTATTCTTTACAGAACTATTCATTTTAGTGCTATTCTTTACAGAACTATTCCTTATAGTGCTATTCTTTACAGAGCTATTCATTATAGTGCTATTCTTTACAGAACTATTTATTATAGTGCTATTCTTTACAGAACTATTCATTATAGTGCTATTCTTTACAGAACTACTCATTATAGTGCTATTCTTTACATAACTTTTCATTATAGTGCTATTCTTTACATAACTTTTCATTATAGTGCTATTCTTTACAGAACTATTCATTTTAGTGCTATTCTTTATGATAATACTGCAGTACTATTCTTACATAAATATTCTTAAAGTACTATTCTATTACTATTCTTTATAGTACATAGTAAACATGAGATTACATGGACTCTTATGTTCCACATAAACAGTCTATTTTGCAGAAACACAGATTTCTGTCAAGTTTATTTTCAAACTACCCTGTAAATGCAGTCTCTTGGTCTCCTCAACTTGACAATAAAAGTTTAAGATTTCAAATCCTTAAGAGAAGAAGTGCATTCAGAATTTTTTCTAGCATTTTTTTCCAAAGACACGATTCAAAATTAAATGCAAAAAAAAGGTTACTTTTGCCTCAAAACCACAATAAAAATTTTATTATAGGCATCGTGATTCAAAGTACGTTGAAATAAAAACATAAGGCAAGAATAGATCATTATAATATTCAAATCAATATATTTCCATCATATATACATCTTAATATTACGAGTTCGTTTTGCCTTATTCATATTCTCTGGGAAATCATACAAGATACTTATTTTTTAATATAAAGCTTATTCCACATTATATTGGAAATAAAGTATTCTGAATTTGTCTTTCGATAATCAATATATATCTCTTATTTTTCACGTAGAAAATATGTTTTTTTAGATGCCCAACACATGATGGTAACTATGATGAAGGATTTGATTCTGCCTCACATACTCAGATTTTATAATTCATATATCTTTGCAATCAAGTTTCGTAAGCATTAGACATTTCAAACTATGAATTCTGTCAGATCATATAATTTAAGTTTGAAATATCAAAGGTTTACACCATCAGGTTCCAAAGATATAAGGAATAGAAAATTTGAGTTTGAGGCAAAGACTCAATTCCTTTTTCCTATATGTTATTTCCGCCACAAAATCAAATTTTGTCATCCCTCTCTATCTTTGCAATCCATTGTCGCAGACCTTTAATATTTCAAACTTCATATTCTGTTAGATCAAATGATCTAACATTGAAATATTAAATATGTACATTATCAGATTGAAAATTTGAGTTTGTGGCAAAAACTCATTTACTTTGATCAATCCAAATAAACAAATGAAAACTGGCGTTTTTTTAACTCCTTTTACTATATACCATTTTTAAGTAGCAAAATTCGATATTATTGTGCAAAGGCATTTATAGTTTTTCTAGAATAAAGCAGGAAGAAATTCATATTCTTTAATTATAACAAAAAGAAAAATAGAAAATACGTTTATATTTTTATTATATTCTATATAATAAAGCTAAAATTCGTTTTATTTTCCAAAGTTTTTCTTAAACTTCACGGGCAACGCCGGGCACTTAGCTAGTCTAATAAAACAAACCATTAAAAATATAATTTGTGGGAATAATATCTCACATTTATGTAATTCCCAATATGCTCTTCAATAGGAGGAGTTATTAAAAAAAGGTTATTAATCTTACATGTTTTTTACTTTATCGGCGATCGTCATGTTGATTAATTTCTTTTAATATTTTAATATTTTAGGCTTTTTAAAAAAATTTATCTTTTTTCTTCAAATATTTTGGAAACATTGTAAATGTTCTGTTTTTAGGGTCTATTTTAACAAATTAAAGCTACCAACCTTGATGAATAAAACACAATCATTAAAATATAGAGAAAAAAAAGTTCTTCCCTTTAATATTGAGTTTTGTATAAAGTTTACCCCTATCTATAAAATTATATTGGTGAGGAGAGAGAACCTGGAAGAGATATTTTATACAAACTTTGATTAAATCAACATAATTAATTACTGCTTGCATTGCTGAGAACCCACAGTCTTGGAGTATATATGAACATGAGGAATATTAAGAGATAATCGAGAAATCAGGAGCCAAGGAAATAGTATATGTAAACAGGAGGAAACAGGATAATTAGGAGCCAAGGAAATAGTATATGTAAACAGGAGGAAACAGGATAATTAGGAGCCAAGGAGTATAAGTAAACATGAGGAAACAGGATAATCAGGAGCCAAGGAGTATAACTTTGTTTCTTTTTTATATCTTATTTTATGTCTCTAAACCATCAACATAAATATAATGATGAATATTTAAAATTTAGAAATTCTTTAAATATTTATACAAAACCTTAAATAGAAATAAATATTTCTAAATTAATGAAATCAACAAGAGTTAGTTTTCTGAAATATATGTAAGTAAATTTCAAACTGAACTCAAACCTTCTAAATAACCAATAAAACCAGGTTGACTTAAACCTATTGAATTCCGAAATATATATATATATTTAGTAAATGCCCTACTCCAGAACAGTTTCTCGAGCAGGTATCTATCCAGGTACAACTCAGATTCTCTTGACTATCTATATCAACACACGGCTACTATTCCGTGAGCTATCAACGCCACTACCACTGAGCCCGATCTAGTTAGCTAACGATGCCAATACAGACACTAGCAATTGTTCTATCAACACCACATGCATTGGGTGCGATCTTGTTAGCTACGTGAAATGTAGAATAACCGCGTAGAATTATTAAATCCCTATGAGAATGATAAAGAAACTTAAATGTTGGTACAACTCAATGGATTTAACAAACTTTTCACAAGAAAAATCAAACTTTTTCTAAGCTGTTCAAATCTTTTGAGAATTTAAAATACATTGATATTTCGGAAATTCATTTTTCTCTTAAAGAGACAGTTAACGTAATTTCACTTAACCCTGCATTTATAGATTGTTATGTGCAATTCACAACGGTACCCAATGAAAAGCTTTTTGTGTTCAAGTATGAATTCGATATCCATGTTTAACATTTTTAAACTTGATTATTTTTTATAGTGGTGTTTCTACAAAAGTGACTTGCACATATCTACTGTAGGATCTATCAAAATTAAACCCCTTTTAAGCTGGAAAAACAACAATATCTTCCACATTATTGGTCAGAGTAAGGTTTCAAGGATAATGTTGTAATTAGGACATGCCCCTCCTTTAAATGGAGGATTACTTAAAATTACAGCGACCCATATTGTATATTATATTATACTGGCTGAAGCACCCGGCGTTGCATGTAGAATTTTTTGAAAATCGAATTTTGAAGAATAAAAAAATCGAAATTTTGGCCGGCTATAGGGAACACATATACGAATGTCTAGTTTTATTTTACAGATATGAATATATTATTAATTTATAATTTGCATTTTAAAAGGCGAATGGATGAAACTTTACTCGACTTTTGGTCTTTATTTTGATTAAGGTTGTAAAAATGGGAAACATAAATTTTCTATTAATATCTGACTATAACACGATACTTTTGCATATGGAACAGATTCATAAAAAAAGAATTTTATCTCTTAATGTGATTGGTCGAGAAAGAAGAAATGGTGTAATGTTATGACCTAATATTGAAGTTTCTGAAAAGGATTTGTAGTTGTTTTTTCCTTCAAAATTTCTTTGAAAAAACGCAGAGCCCGAGATTTAAACGGCCGGAATAAAAGAAAAAAAAATGGTTTAATGGAAGGAGAAATTTGTTACACATTGTTATCCACACTGGATGAAACTTAAACGACTACATGCAAATGTACAATGATGTTGACAAAAAAATTGAGGGGGGGCCGGTGGATAAAAAAAGAAATATATTAAATATTAGCCTCCTAAACTATGAATACCGGTGTTCAATAAAGATTTGTGTTGAGTAAAGATGGGTTTAGTTGATAAATCGTGGGGCTCTACAGGCTCTATTCGAATATATATATCATTATNGGGGGGGGGGGGGCGTTTAATTATTATTTTTAAAGATAGAACAGAGAACTTGTTATCCAACAACTTAGAATTTTAAGAAAATGAAATTTTATCAGGAATTTGATATAAAATTACACTGATTCTCAAGCTCAATCTCAAGCATTTTTTGTTGACATGTAAAGGGCAATGCTGATTGAAAAGGGAAAATGTTTTGACTGTTTTATTCATTAAACTTTTATGCTCTATTGACACAGAAGAAATAAGATAAAAACCGAAAATTTGAACAAAAAAAACGTTTAGCCATTATCGTTCTGGCTAATAGTTCAGAATAAAAAAAACTTGAAAACAATTAAGTATTAAAAAGAAAATAATAGGTTTTAATTTTACGCAGTATGAAATATGAGTTATAAAGATCAAGTCCTCTTTAAGTATTACCAACCAGAAAGTACATCTATATATAAATTTGGCTTGTCTGTCTGTTTGTTTGTTTGTCTGTTTGTATCCAATAAACGTCAAAACGGCTGAACCGATCGGGCCCAAATTTTTTGTGGGACATCTAGGGACTCCAGGGAAGGTTTATGAATCATCAAAATTTCAAATATTTGTCTCCATCAAAATTCGATCGTCATTAAATTTTTAAAAATTTTGAAAATCCGCGAAATTTTTTGTGAAAATCCGCGAATTATTTTTGTTTTGTTTTACGAGGTACACAAAGAGAACATGTTCACAATTAATTTAGAAGCTGGGCGCGAAGCGCCCTCTAAGGCCAGAAAGAAGGGCGCGAAGCGCCTTGAATTTCTAGTTATAATAAAAAATTGTAGAGATTCAGAATAAAGAATGCTTTTATCAAAAATAAAGAATGCTTTAATTATGTAATCCTTATATCTACCTGATGGCATATACCCTTAATATTTTATATAAACTCTGCTAGATAAAAAAGTAAAAATTGGAAATGTTAAAGGTTTATACTACAGGAGTATCCACAAAGGATGAGACTTCAGAGACGATTGTTCGGAACTTATTTGATATTTTATCTTACATTCCAGCTTCCCCTCGGCTGTAAACTTTTTTTTTTTGGCATATCTTTTAGTAGGTTATTAATAGAATATTTAATATTTGATATATCGCCAAATCAAATCATCAATCAGATTTTTATATTTAAAGAGCTTCAGATCGGCATTAAAGTCTCTTCCTTAGTGGGTAACCCTGTAGCAGGTTGATAAGATTATATAATTAGAATAGTCAGGGGCGTAGTGGGAGGGGGGCGGTAGCCATGTGCACCTTCTAGGCCTCCTTAGAGCCAGAGGCAGGCTCTAATATATTAAACTTATATATATATTCAGATTTTTTCTTTTCTTATCAATTGACATTGTCACAATTTGTCCATTTTATGATAATTTCTCAAATTCTTTCTTATACCTTAATCTTATTCAAGATATTTTTTTCTCGGGTTTCATTTAAAATCCATTTCAGTCTCATGTTTGATGCAGAGTTTTATTAATCTTTAAATAATACTGTCTCTAGTGTAATATATTCATAATATGATTGAGATTGACATAATTCATGATATATGATATATTCAAAACAATTAAATATTAAAAAAAAAGTTTTTTGCTCTTTACTACTATTATATAATGGTATGATTGATAATTACGGTCAGATGACTAATAATCAGGTAGATTAATATAGATTTTAAGCTTCAATTTTTTTTCTAAATACGGTTTTTTAGGGGGGTTCTTTAAGGGCAGGTAGACTTGGCTCTACCAGGTCCAATTCTTCTCTCTCCCATGGTGACCGGGCCCGGTCTTACGTACACTTTACACCGGGGTAGCGAGGCTGTCCTCTAAACCTTCTCCCGGGGATACTTGGCCCGTCCTCTCAACCAAACCAGTCACATCTTCTAGATCAACTAGACAACTAGATAATATCAACCATATCAACCTAGTGTACAGATATCAACCAGGAGTTAAAGAAAAGTCAACCATATCAACCCTACTTAAAGATATCAACCAGGGTTAAGCAAAATCAACCATATCAATCAATGTTTACAAGAAGAAACATATATTCCAAGTGTTAAGATGTATCAACATATCAAAAACAACAAATAAATAACTGTGAACAAAAGTTAAAATGTGCAATTAGGAAATGCTTTGATATCATGATCAATTCTAATATGCTTGATGTCAAACATCTCGTATATAAAATACATTTAATTCATCCCATTGTGTACTTAAATAAAAAACAATATCTTATTATATTTATCCGTTTCATAATTTTGTTACCTTTTCACATTAATTTTTAGAATTTGTTGTTTATGTTCTTATAATTCTTAAAGGAATTGAGTCTTTGTAACAAACTCTGATTTTCTAATACCTATAATTTTTCCACCTGATGGTGTAAACCTTTGATATTTCAAACTTAGATTTTTTTCATCCAACAGACTTCATAGTTTGAAATATCTAAGGTCTACGGCATTGGATTACAAAGATATAGAGATAGAAAATCAGAGTTTGTGACAAAGACTCCTTTACAAAATTCGTACAGTTAAGTCTATATTTGGTCATTAAAAATTTTCTATATAAAAAAATGTTATCTTTAAGTAAATCCAAATTTTCCGAGTGGTTACCACTTAGAGACCCATTTACAAGCCAAAATGATGGGAATTTGAAGATCCGCTGTACAATTCTGAATTTGAATCATCAAAAATAAAAAAAATTAAAGGAGTGATGATTTTAAATGGCGTCATGCTTCTATTGTATCTTCCAGAAAATTGTGCAGCTTTTAGTTAAGTGGTTAATATTGTAGATTTTGGAAAAATATTAGTATATCTTTGATAACTTTTTCGATTTTTAAAAAATTATCTTTGTTGAAAAGAATGGCTTTTTTCAAGTGTCTCCTTTTCAACCTGGAATCACAGGTTTATGATCGATATGGTGATGTTGATGTTTTTGACCATATAAGGAGAAATAATAACTACAATAGTTTTTGGATAAAAATTAGATACATTTTCTGTTGAAACAATAACCGGAGGTGTTTAAGCTGCACCTTTTACATGAATTTATAAAGTTTTTCTTAGAAAACTTAAAAATAGTTTTTACAAAGTACATTATTTTATTTTTAACAATGATTAAGCGCATTATCATAAATGTATGATGATTTTAGAGTTTATCATGCTTTC
Organism: Eurytemora carolleeae; assembly: GCF_000591075.1. Lineage (NCBI taxonomy): Eukaryota > Metazoa > Arthropoda > Copepoda > Calanoida > Temoridae > Eurytemora > Eurytemora carolleeae. Next base: position 138,572 of record NW_019396470.1, on the reverse strand, counting down.
TTAACTTCCCTTATTGTATTTATTTTTATATAATGAATCCCCAGGGAGAATATGAGAAGGAACATATTCACTATTCAAGCACTATTTTCCTTTCCCACCATTACAATATACATATAGTGCATACAAGGGGAGCTAAGAAAGTATGGACATTTTTTGGAAAATTCGATTTCAGCAGGATAAGAAGTGGCACCCCCTAAAGGAAAATTAATTTTTTTCTCATTCAATTTTGACCATGAAAGTTCTAAGGGAATCCATATCTGTGATTGAAAACAGCAACGAAAACATGTTTTCACAACATACATTTCGAGTTAAAAAATTAGGTCCACTTTTAAAAAGTCGAAAAAATTATTTAAGACGCTATACCTCATGTGAGATTTGTATGGCTTTTCATTTTCAAATCAATGTTTTAAGACAGTTTTTTTGATAATTTGGACTATTTTGGAGAAACAAATTCAACCTGATTCTCATCTGTTATAACACAAAAAATGTATATTTATATCTATAGAAACTAATTATGATTATTAGTTAGGTAAACTTAATACATCTTCTCTTATTGGTCCAGGATGCATTATTTTTAAACACTTATTTGAAATTTATAGAGTTTATAGAGTTGATTTTCAGAACTGATAAGCATCAAATTTTAACATTGAAATTGGGTGAAAACTTTCAAAGAAATATTATAAAGAAAGTGAGCTTCTAAGTAGAAAAGATTTATAAGCCTAAGAGAGGCATGAATATATTGCAATATACTCAATATTCCTAAACAGAAAATCAGGGATAGATACTTTCCCAATATTTTATATATTTCTCTGCATCTAATTAGGAGGAAAAAATTGAATTTATGTTCTAAAAAAAGTAATATCCGAAGCGGCAAATCCTTGAGACACCCCCCCCCCCCTTATTATTTTTGAAAATCATAACCCTCCCCCCAGGATAAACATACCCCTCCCCCAGGATAAACATATACTCTTGTAGAAAATGCAATCCCTTCCCTCTGAAATATTGTTGCGAAGAATAGAGAAGAAAATTATATTTATATTTCAATTTGGCCACTTTTCAATCTTTAGCTTTGATGTTGGCATTTTATTGAGCTTTTCAATCTCCACTAGACACCTTTATAACTTAAAAACTTCCTTAAGGAAAATATATATATTGTTAGTTTTTCATTTCACAAACATCAACTTAAAGGGGCTGTCAGCATATTTTCAAGTTGACCTCAATTTTCAAATGTATTTCTATCTGAAATTTTTTTATGAAATTGACTTGCGAGATTATTCAGTAAAGACAAGGAAGATAATTTATATTATTCAAGATAGTTTCCTTTTGTTGTAAAGATAAAGGGACTGTAAGTATAATTTCCATGTTGTTAAGATAAAGGGACTGTAAGTGTAATTTCAAGATATATTCCATGTTGTTAAGATAAGATATCTTCCTTGTTGTTAAGATAAAGGGACTGTAAGTGTAAGTTCAAGATATCTTCCTTGTTGTTAAGATAAAGGGACTGTAAGTGTAATTTCAAGATATCTTCCTTGTTGTTAAGATAAAGGGACTGTAAGCATAATTTCAAGATATCTTCCTTGTTGTTAAGATAAAGGGACTGTCAGCATAACTTCAAGATATCTTCCTTGTTGTTAAGATAAAGGGACTGTAAGCATAATTTCAAGATATCTTCCTTGTTGTTAAGATAAATGGACTGTAAGTGTAAATTCAAGATATCTTCCTTGTTGTTAAGATAAAGGGACTGTAAATGTGATTTTAACTGACCCTCCATTCAAATATGGCAATTCCTGATTTACGACATGCAGCTCCCTTGAAACCTGATCAATAATGTAGAAGATATTATCGTTTTTCTAGGTTAAAAAGTATTTCATATTTTATATTTTCTAGGTTAAAAAGTATTTCATATTTTATATTTTTCTTCATTTTTTCCTCGAGAAGAAATGTACAGATCATTTTTGTAGAGAAACCCCAATTGAAAAAATAATCGGTTTTTAAAATTTAAAAAATTGATATCTTATTCAAAGGAATGGAGTTTTTGTCACAAACTCTGATTTTCTAATTTCAATATCGCTGCAACCCAACGTTGTTGACTTTTGAAATTTCAAACTATGAATGCTGGTAAATGAAATATTGTAAGTTTGAAATATCACAGGTTTATATCACCAGGTTGCAAAGATATTGGGTTTACAAAAATTAAACTTGTGGCAAAGTCTCAATTCCTTTGATAAGACAAAGGTTTTAAAGGTACCATTTTAAATACGACATTGTCATCTAAAATGGACGGTCCTTGGAATTACAGTCCCTTCAATCCTACATATTTCTCATCTTATCTATTTTAATATAAATAATACAATGATTTATAAATGATAACTGGCATTGACGAGATAGATTTGGATACAAACTGGTGAAATGACCTGTGAAAAAAGATTCTACATTATTAAAAAAGCCTCGAAAAATCAACCATAAGCCAACCATATCAAAATCTACAAGACATCCAAGTGAATGAATTTTTTCAAAGACAAACTTTGTGGAAAGAAGAAACATTCTGCTAGTTCTTCTAGTGACTCTGACACAGGATTTCAATATCTAGCTGATGGATCATTCCACAGATCTTCGCCGCGGAAAGTAAATGGAGTGAAAAGTTCGAATTCTTTAAGTTCTTTCTCATCCTTCCAGCCCCAACATGGAGGTAAACACATTCAGAAAATGCAAAACTAAACCTTCAGATATTTTCATTTCTAACCTTAGGACCCAAATTGTTAAAATACAGTCGTCGTCGTATATATCAATACAATGAAGACGACTTTCCATTAAATTTTTTGATTTCTATCAAGCTTTCAAGCAACATGGATAGTGAATACACATTAACAGGTAATCACAGAGAAGTTGTCAATTCCATTTTCTCTTTGATTAATTAAACACAATACACATGTAATTTGAAAAAAGGTTGTTAAAAATCAAAACCTAATTTGAAAAGTCGTCTTCTTTGTATTAACATAAATGCCTTGTACTGTATTAAAACTTAATTTGAAAAGTCGTCTTCTTTGTATTAACATAAATGCCTTGTGCTGTATTAAAACTTAATTTGAAAAGTCGTCTTCTTTGTATTAACATAAATGCCTTGTACTGTATTAAAACTTAATTTGAAAGGTCGTCTTCTTTGTATTAACATAAATGCCTTGTACTGTATCAAAACTTAGTCGTCTTCTTTGTATTAACATAAATGCCTTGTACTGTATTAAAAAATACCTGAAAAGGTAACTGCACAACCTTTCAATATTATTTTTATTTTAAATCTAAAATCTAAATAAATGTTTTCATCGGAAAATAATTTGATATTGTTAATGTGGCTCAGGTGAGATGCAAAGATCTACAACATCAGAATCCTTTCAATCTATGTCCAGAGATGACAGTAGGACTCCAGATACCCTCAACACTAGGGATACAACACAGAAATATACGTCACACTTATCATAACATACCACTCTCAACTAAAATTTTCATTCCTAAATCAGCATTATGAAAATACGCTCGAAACTAAATTTAGCATTTTAAAAATGTTCATGGCAAAAAAAAATAATTATTAGCGAATTTGAAAGGTGAAACCATGCATGTCAAACTAAAAGTAAATTGCACGGTTAAAATCATAAATATTTAATAATAATTCCTCTTGTAAAAGAACTCTTGAGAAGAAAAAGAATGCAGTATGTAACCGGATACGCTCGGTTTTGTCATGCTCATGCGATCGTAAACCAATTTAGAGGAGCTACGAGGTCACAAAGTCGCTCCGGTAGTATCTCATAGATTTGACCTTTTCCTTCTTTCTAATTGAGTTGGGATAGCTCCCTTCGAGATATAGATCTGCCAACATTTATACGATTAGTATTATTCTCGTTTAGTAAACACCTTAAATACATCAAATTAATCAGTAAATTATGTTTGTGATTATAAAGCTAAAAACAAGACGTTATATTAATATTGTGTCTAGTACTAGACATTCTTTTCGATCCACAAGTCTTCCACGACAATCCTCCTTTTCTAATTGCAAAAGGCATCGTAGACTATTCAATTTCAGTTCAAAGTTTAAATTTAATCTTTTTAAAGAAAAGTTGGAATAAATTGTTTGTTTTTTTGTTTAAAAGTTAAAATGATTCATCTAATTTCAGTTATATTGGTTTAGTTCTTGAAAACCTTGCCTTATTTTTCAATTACAATGGAATTAGGTCTTTGTCAGAAACGTGAATTTTCAATCCCTATATCTTTGCAACCTTATGGTGTAAACCTTTGATATTTCAAAGTTAGATTATTTGATGAAACATAATTCATAGTTGGAAATATTCAAGGTCTACTTCATCGGATTGAAAAGATATAGAGATTAGTAAATTTTCCAATTCGTATATTTTTGCAACCAGATGGTGTAAACCTTAGATATTACAAACTTAGATTATTCTTTCTAACAGAATAAATAGTTTGAAATATCTAAGGTCTCCGACATTGGGCTGCAATGATATAGTTATTAGAAAATTAGTGTTTGTTGCAAAGACTCAATTCCTTTGTTTTCTCTTTACTACTTCTCTTGAGGGTTTAAAGGAACTGTTCGCGCAACTTGGGGTTTCTAGGTACTGCACTGCATTTCAAGATCTGAAAATAAACATTATCAGACCAAGGTTTAAAGGGTATATCGTTCTAAATCTAATTTGTTACACCATGAATAGGAACACTTCAAATAGTACGTTTGCAGTTCCTTTAATGAGTCTATTTCCAAACTTATTAGTTAAATAGTCTGTATAATCAGGTCTGTAACAATGCCCAGCTTTCCTACGAATAATGATGGTGGTGTTAACCCTCTCAATAACAAGACAAATAATGATGGAACAGCGAGGAAAACAATACAATTCAGAAATCAAAATGGACACAACGCAAACACATTCTCTTCAGTCAATGCCAACCTCAATAGACAAACAAAAAGTGATAATCGGATGTCGTTGCCCGGCTCTTTTTCAAACACATTCAATGTGCCTCTGAACAAGGGAATAGAATTATCAAGCTGGCTTCAAAACTTATCAGAATCTGCAGGAAGATTTATAATTAACTTACTGATTTTCTAATTTTATATTTTCAAAATCATCTCCAAATTATTGAATCATTTCATTATATTGCGGTGTATGAGATAGACATAATTTCGGCTAAAAATCGAATTCACAATACATAATTTAAAGTTAGAGCTACAGTCTTACCATTTCTGGTTGTTTAATTGGCTGACCCTTCAAAGTTGTATACATTCATTTTTATCTTAATTAACAGATATATAATTGCATTTCATAATTCAAAGCACGTAATTTTTAAGAAAAAAATTAAAAAAGGTTGGTTTAGATCGGTTAGGAGAAACTCCCATAAAAGGCCGGAACAATACCAATCCGGAAATTCTACGGATATCTCGGAGTAAACTTAGAGATGAGATGCAATCTAGCAACCCATCAGATAACAAAAGAAAAAGAAATTCATCTCGAGAAAACTCCCTTGAATCTCTACTGGAGGCAGGAATTCTTATGGAATAAAATAATAATGAAATAATTTCATGAGTCAGGTTTTCCAAGAAGCCACCTGCTCGGAGGACTTGGCACATTTGTACTTTTATAAATATACGTTACTACAGAATGAAAGAGTTTTGGCTTTTAATTCCAAAAACTTCATTCAAATATGGTTAGCCATATGAAATCACAAAATTGTTCGGTTTTTTTTCATTAACCAGAAACATTTATCGTTTATTTATAATTTGAAGTCAGTGGAATGTTTCCTAGTCCTACCAACCCTCCATTCCCCTATACCCCCCGTAACCCCCAACTATTTTGAATTCATCCTTAGAAGTAAATTTGCTTGATTGATTTTTAAAAAGTAGAGAAACAACAAATAGTTGTATTATTTTAGAATATACCCTACAGGATGAAATGGAACATTTAAATATTTTGTTTTGAAACAAGCTTTTATACCCTAGAGAATTCTATATCTCAGACATGGAATAAAAAGCATTATTTTGCAAGGAATAGAGAAACTTCATAATTTTGTCAATTTGGCATTATAATATCTAAGGATTATAAACAAATAAACTTATTTCTTAATTTCATTGGATTAAAGGAGGAAGATCAAAGCACTGAGGGTAATAAAGAAGACGACATCAACAACTCTACTCGGCTAAATGAGTTCCAGAAAGAACCCAATTCTTTAGGTTAACTTTTCAAAAGCAAATATCAAAAAGAAAACATTTTGTACTGGTTGTTTTTATTTAGAAAGTCTGCTTGATGCCCAAAACTTATATCATGTTCCAACGGCTGTGAAAAATAAGAGTAATTCCCTTCCCAAATCAGGAATAGTTCAAAATTATTAAAGTTGTAAAGTAGAACATATCAGACTGTTGAATAATAAGACGAGTGGTGTACTCAAATTATGATTTTAAATAGTTCAAAAAACATAAAAAAACACAAAGTATTTGTGCAGTGTGCAGGCTCATATTTTACTTAATTATTTTATTTTTTGTGAACTACAATTGTTTTTGTTTTAGAACAACATTGAATAGACATAAGATTTCTTAAATTGTCATCTCAATTTACCACAGTTTTATAGGTCCCTGGTAACCTTAAATCAGACGTTACTGAAACAAGGGTGTAGCGGTGAAACACCATATGAGGGCTAAAGACATAGGTTTATTATAGAAATGTTTCTACCTCTGATAGTTTGGAATGCCGCGGTGACTGTTTTATGAATAATTTTGTCCTCAGCTTTCAGTAACATTCAACTTAAAGTCCAAGAAATTAGGGACCAACTTGATGTTTTGAAACAAACTTCACATGTTTCAGGGATACCAAATAGTTTAACAATAAAAAAGATTAAAAAAATCTTTTAAAAATAATTGATCGTTGAGGTTATTTTTTTAAATATCTATAATCTGTAAACGCGTTTATATAAAGTAAATTGCACATGAGATTTCTATTCTCTATTTGAAGAGCAATTGAGGAAAACAGACAAGTTTTGATTTTCTCATAGTAAAAATCTAAACTAGATGAAATACAAGGTCACAAGGTCATACTAGTGATGTCTCATTTTGTCTCGTTTGTGAATTTTTCTGGAGTTGGTTGTGGCATCTTTTCTTTAACTTTTATACGATTCTATCAATGTTTTACAAATCTATCAGTTCAATATTCTTAAGCCAATCAGATGCGAAAAGTAATCCTTCCGGCAAATAAAAAAGACGAGAAAAAAATACCTTAGCATTTTAGCAATATTAAAAAGTGCCATAGTATTTCTTTTATCACAAACATATTCTAAAGTTTGCTCAACATTTTTAAGATTATTTTTTTTGGAATTTTCAACTTAAGCTTGAATAGGGTATTCATGTTGATGTGTACTGAAAAACGTGATTATTATTTTAATTAATAATATAAAATGAATACAATTTTTTACAGTTCGATAGCTACAGTGCTATAACCAGAAAACAGAATAGGAGGTCGACTTTTAGATTCAAGGTTTATCATTAAATAGCCCAAAGAATGTTAGTCCCAGCAATTGTGCAATGTAAACAGACTCATTACTTACAGTGATTTTATAACTTACTCTAGTAAAGTTATTGCAGTAGAATTGTGATGTAATTGTAAAAAAAAATGTTTCTTCTGCGGACTATCTCTTTCGGTGATTTGCGCTCTTAAATAGAAGTAATACACCGTAAAAGTGTTTCATTCTTATCAAATAAATCCTAAAATTGTTCTCTATAATACTGCTCTCTCGGTTCAAATATGTTTTAATGTAGTCTTCCTATTCTTTAGTTTTCTGGTTACAACTGTATTTTTGTGGGGTAAAAACTATTTGGTAATTATAAGGTTCAAAAGCTCTTCAACAAGTCTTTCCTACCATACGATCCTCTAACTTTTCAAGGTATTAAAGGGACTGTAAGTGTAATTTCAAGAGATCCCCCATGCAAAGATTGGAATGCCCGAGTTACAACGGTACCCTGCAAAAGCTTTGTCTGCAGATCAAGTACGGATTAGATATCCTTGTTTTTGTTTATCTAAAACTGTTTATTTTTATTTGGGGTTTCTCTAAAATAATTGAGCATTTCTTGCTCTTAAGAAACAACGGAAAAGTTATCAGAATTAACACTTTCTAAGTCAGAAAAACGACATAATCGCACATTGCAATCTTGATATGAAATGAAGGAGGGTTATTTGCAAATAACGCTTACAGTCCCTTTAACTAAAACAAAAAACAAGTATAGAACTAACAAGTATTTAATGGTGATATGTTTCAGTGACTATTTTGATGAAGGATATGATGAAGGATATTTATCTAAACCAACCAACTATCCAACCAATCAATCAAATTCACATGACAAGTTTACTAAACTGGATAACCGGCCAGGATTCCTCAACAATAGGCACAGTTCCTAGCGAATAAATTATTAAAAATTGATGCAAAGAAATGTTGGGATTTCATAAAGAAAATGAGTCTTTGCCAAAAAATCAAATTTTTAAATCCCTTCATCTTTGTAACTGGGCAGTGTAAATTTTTTATATTTTAAAGTTAGATTATACAATTTAACAGAATTCATAGTTTGAAATATCTATGATCTACGACACAGGGCTACAAAGATACAAGGATTAGGAAATTAGAGTTTGTGGCAAATACTTGATAACTTTGTGAGAAATGCCAACTATTCGGTTCAAAAATTAGGACACAAAAAGTTAGTAATTTTGAAATGCTTTCAGTGGGTAGTTAAATATGTCGAACATAATACTTTTAGATTGACATACAACTACACGTTATAAACGTTATAAACGTTATAAACGTTCGCACCCCTCGATCTTAGATTTAAATTTTTTCATTTTTAGCGAATAATTTTTTTTTTTTTTTTTGAAACACTTGGATTTGTCCAGACCTATGTCAATGCCATCACCCCCCATGGAGTCAACTTCTCCATTACATTCTCCAAACTCCATGTCTCCAAGGTCTCTCTCTCCGAATCCGCAGTCCAGGAAATTTGATATTCTTATTCAATTTTTAATGATAAGGTACAATTTAAATATGGCGCTGGGAAGAATTTTTACATCTATCAATAATATCTATTTTGAACTGACAAAACTAAATAAAAAATATGGAAAGTAAGAAACTGGAAGTTATAGTAAGTCCAGGGAGGTTTTAGGATAAAGAAATCAAGTCTTTGCCTCAAACTAAAATTTCCTCATCTTTCCAACTTTAGTGTGTAGTGTGTACACCTTTGATATTTCAAACTTAAATTATCTGATGAGTTTGAAATAGCTTTGATCTTGGGTTGCAAAGATATAGGAATTAAAAATTAACGTTTGGAGCAAAGACTAAATTCCTGTGTGGGGGTTTGACTTCATTATAATCAGTAAATGTCTAAACAAGGAAAATCCTGGACAAAATTTTAGAATATATAAAAATATCTATTTAAAGTCCAAAGCACAACATCCGAACTTCCAACTGTTTGAACAATATACAGGTAGTCTAAAACATTGTATTAAATATTGGACAATTAAAAATGGACGTAATTTTAAAGTGTATTTTCTCCAGTTAGAAATGCCGCAGTGTGCGGGCTATGGCAGTGTTTCTTAATTTCAGCAAGAAAAAAATTGTGAGCCGTAAATACTCCTTTTTTTGAAATCAAGAATTAATTAAGATTATGTCGATCTTTAGTTTCTTTAATAACTTAAAATTTTATTTTCTAAAGAACAAGCAGCGAAGTATTTTTGCGTCACCATATTTTGAGTTTGGATCGTCACCACATAGTTCACCTAGTACACTCAGCCCCTGCTCATCTAACAGTCTACCATCATACAAGGATAGTCTTTAGATAATATTATCATACTTTTAATCAATAGAGGTCTTTTGCTCATCAATCAAATGAAAGAACCCAGTGTAATATTACTTTTAACAAATGTAAGTTTAGAAAGAAAAAAAATCGTTTGTTTAGATGAACAGTTGCCTCAAGCTCTAAATTTTGTAATCCCTATATCTTTGCAACTTCAACTATGTAGAAGGTTCACATTTAAGTTGAGTGGTTCAATTCAGTCAAAGTATTCAACTAACTCTATTAATCTGGTCCTGATTGATATTTTAAACTTTTAGATCTAACAAAATTCATGATTCTTTGACTTTCCCTTTTTCATTATAAATTATTATTAATAATAATACAGAATGGTATTGAACCAATAAGAATACAAGTAAATGCATGTGCATGTTGAACTGGATATATAAATCCTCTAATCCAAAGATAAAAAGCTAATTCTTGCTTCTCTATCAGACAATACCTACCCTTGTTATGAAAAGAAAATAACATTGTTTTCTTTGTCGAGATATAACCATTACATTTACAATACTGTATGTTATCTAATATACTATCTACAGGGGAAACCAGCGAAGCTCTCAATTCTAAGCCAATACTCTTTACCCAAAGATTTAGAAGGGTTGGAGGTGAAAAACAAAAAAAATACATTCTTAGATTGAATTTTAAAAACAAAAATGTACATTTTTTTAGGATGAGTTAGATCAAAAACAGGTTGAGCGGTTACTTCTTTTCTTTGAGGTTCTTAATACCCAAGAGAGAATCAGCAAGGTTTTATAAATATATCCTAATATAAAAAAAAATTATTTACATCAGGAGAGGATAGAAACCAAATAGATTATCAAGTACAATAGGTGGCAACAGAGAAATGGACCAATTATACATGACGTCACAAGTGTTGAATATAACAAGGAAGACAACATGCTCTCCCATTAGTTGACATGTTTTCCAAGATTAAATAAAAATGTGTATAAACAGAAACTAAAGAACACAATATTGCATTTATTTCACTGTAAGATAAGCACTTTATTTTCCTCATCATTAATAATTTTGTCGGACATATAAAACTACAAATTCTACGAATTGCCAAAAAGTATAGTGATAAATAACAAAGTTAAACCGTATATCATATATTGGTAAACTTAGATTATAGTTCTTATTAAAAATGAACTACTACATTACTCTGAAAAGAACTATCGGAGAAAACTGTTTTGAAAATAACTATCTAATCTTTAACTGAACCAACCCATGGATACCGTTCAATACAGATTTTATCTAAATATGAGAAGAAAATAAAAATACCATCTAATTTGATCGTATCATCATATCTACCTCTAATAATCACACCTTGTATCCAATAATTTATTCTATAATACTGTGTTCTTATAAAATGTGTCCTATTTGAAAGATCGTCTATGTAAAAAAACTTAGCTGGCCTCAAAATCAGAATCATTTGAATTGACAAAATGAGTAGCACTCAATCTATTTGCGAGGAGAGATCGAGTTCAACACATTTTGTCAAATCAAATCAAAAAGATGAAATCCCGTCTACGTTAAAAAAGTTTAGCATAGGTGAATAACTTATCTTGACTGTGTATGTTTTAGAAGAAGACGAAATCTGAAAGTATTGCTCTTGTAGTATTTATAGTAGACAACTTGGAGATAATAAAATCATATTTTTACATCTCTTAGAATGATTTAAATTATTTCTACTCCAAGGCTCCTTACTGAAGCTATCAGCATAATGAAAATAGTTTTATAACAAGTTTTACAAGGTTAAAGGAAATTTTGTCCTCTAAGCTTCTAAAATATTTCAATAGATATAATCCTGCCTAATCAGATAATTTGCAATATTTGTTTTTCGGTGTGTCTCAATATTTGTAGAGATCAGAAAATTTGGCAGATGTAAATTATTTTTTCTAATTTATGTTCGCCAATTTTCACATTTGAACGTTATGAAATGCAACCTAAAAATATTTAAATTTTCACAAATCTTGTAAAATCTAAATAGTTTAGGACAGGATGCGATATGTATACCAATAAGATCTTGTGTACACAAAATACAATGCATAGACAAACAGAAAAATGTTATAACACAACATTCTTCTCTTTTATTTGAATAAATGCAACATTCTCTTTCACAAAACTTTGCAAGATGATTTTTACTCGAATTTTGTTTGTTATCAACTAGAAAAAGAAAAAATCACCAAAACTTTAGAAGTTTCTAAAATATGCAAACGCTTACAAATAATCACTTTTTCCTACGAGTGTATCGATGTTGAAATGATTTGTTTAAAAGCATGAACTTCGTTTAAAAGCTTACAACAAAAAAAACATGTATATTCATGGGACAGGCAAGTACATGTATTTTCTAGTTTCTACCAGACTGTTACCGTAAAATATATTCTTGACAATAATATCTGGTATACGCACACTGAACAACTATTGTATAGAAGATAGTGCTATTAAATATGCAACTGCAAAGTAGCGTAAATATCGAATATTTTTAAAACAAAATGTATTGTTCTAAGATGAATATTACATTATGTTTTATAAAATTAATAATAATGTTTTTACAAATGATTTTACTTCTTTACTATATTTAACATATTGTTCAGGACCTGCAGGAAGAAATGGAAAATCATAAAGAGATGTTTCTTTCCTTGGACAAGACAGGTCGTCAGCTAGTATCTGGGTTAACCAGCCAGGAGGATGCTAGCCTACTACACAGGTAGATATGCTAGGCTAGGCTCCAATTAACAATTTCATCTTTAATGGTCACTCTAGTATGCCAAGTCCATTAGCATCTGATCCAATCAGGGTTTAGTCATGTGTTTGTTGTCTATTCTGAACCAATAGAAATAGTATGGCGGTAACATCTATCTTTCAATATATCGCATTATCCCATTAGAGATAAATCCTTCAATTGGCGCTATCAGCAGATGGAAATATTTACTTCTACTGAAACTATAGTGCACGGTTTGCTCCGAGAGTGTCCATTTTTAATCATTCTCAATTTTTGGCAGATTTGTCTATTTATATTGGCGCGTTTTCAAAAATAATGATGTCAACAAGCAAAGTATATATAATATAGATAATAATAATAAGGATTAATTGAAAACACATTTTCAAGGACAAAAACAATCGTTATAGTTTACGTATGTGTTAAATAAATCTTTCAGAAACCATTGGAGAATAATTTGTAGGATTCTTTTTTACACAAATATTTTCTAGACCTGCAGCATTCATCTTTTTTTCATTAAAAAGTTGTAATCAATATGCCGTATGACAATCTAATTTTAGAAAAAACCAAAAAAAAATTCACGATATGATATTAATTTATGATTTATTGAATAAATGCAAGTATAAGTTTAATCTGAAATCAATATTTTTTTGTGAAATCATTATCACATATATATAATATATATTCATACAACATTCACACCCTCGACTAGCCAGTTCGAGATGCATTCGGTTTCTTTTTCTGAATTCAATTGTAATTTGATTTATGATTCAACAATCTTTAACCTTTTTTTATTTTTTTATTTAAGACGTATTTGCCGACAAAAAAGAATAAGAGAGTAATTACGCGAATTGTAGGATTAGCAGGTCAAACTGTTCAATCCGCGTACTCAATATCGATATCCAGTGTGAAAACTTCAAAATTTCCGGATATGTGCTTGATCAATCATAACTAGAGGATTATGATTGATCAAGAAGAGCTGTTGAAAAGTAAAAAAAATGTTTTGAATTCTATTCTATGTTTAACCTGATAGTGTAAACCTTTTATATTTCAAACTTAGATTGTTTGATCTAACAGAACTCAAAGTTTGAAATATCTAAGAACTAAGACATTAGGCTACAAAGATATTGGGATTAGAAAATCAGAGTTAGGGGCAAAAAATCAATTTCGTTGCTCAATTCGCTTGTGTGCAAAATCTGAATTAGAACAAGACCGCGCCAGTAATTTCGCTTAAATTGAAGCTTCTCTAGGGTTTCCATTCGCAAAACTCTTGCGCAGATTTTACAGAACGAAAAGCAAAATTTTTCTTTCTTTGCGCATCAGTTTTGCGCGAAAAAAAAACAATTTGCGCAATCATTCGCAAAAGTCATTTCGCGCAAAATTGCCCTATTCCGCTTTTGCGAAACTCAAGTTTTGCGCAATTCCGCAAACGGTTGGTGACGGTGTGTGTTTCTTAGAATTCAATTCTAGAAAAATCTTGTTTTGGAATGTCTTCCTATTGGTCACTTTTACATAATTGACCAAAGACAGTTAAGAAGAGTTCAAATCTCACAATTTTCTCGACAATTTTAGTTTTGGACATGCATATTTCCTAAAAATGGATCATTCGGGCATTGGTTACTTTCTGGCATAATTTTATATGAGATTAAAAAGATTTCAGAAATTTGATTAAAAAAATAAGAATATAATTCATACTTGATTAGGCAAAGCTTTTAAGGGTCACTTGAAATTATTTAATAGGATTAAAATATTGCCAAGTTTCACACTCTCTAATTTCTATTTTATTAATTTTGGTCCCTTAATTTAAACTTTTTGTAACTGGAAGTAACCATGAATTGAGTGTAGTATAACCGTTATCCTACTCGTATGTTAATATTTTTTTTATATGGAATAAATCTTCAGTTGTTTAATTCTAAGCTTAGAATATCAATTTTTACAATTTGCCTAAAAAGTTACATTTTGTGCAAAACTTGCGATTTTGCGCAAATTGCGCAAAACTAAAATTTCGTTTCATGCGCAACTTTCGCAAAAAATATTTCCGGTGTTGCGCAAATTGCGCAAAAAAATAGCGAAAAACTCATTGCGTTTCATGCGCAAAAATAGCGCAAAAGTTCGCAAAAAAAAATTGCTCGAAAATAGCGCAAATCTTGCGAAAAAGATTTAGCCATTTTGTGGTAACCCTAAGCTTCTCCTTCTTTCTTGTAAAGAATTTGGCGTGGCAACTTCTAAAATGTACAATGTATAATGTAAATGACAAGGGCAGCTGAAAAGTATCTGTGAATTAGTAAGCTGCAAAACCAAAGGCCGAGGTATCAAAACTTCTAAATTGTACAATGTATAATGTAAATTACAAGGGCAGCTAAAAGTATCTGTGAATTAGTAAGCTGCAAAACCAAAGGCCGAGGTATCAAAACTTCTAAAATGTACAATGTATAATGTAAATGACAAGGGCAGCTGAAAAGTATCTGTGAATTAGTAAGCTGCAAAACCAAAGGCCGAGGTATTAAAACTTCTAAAATGTACAATGTATTATGTGAATTACAAGGGCAGCTAAAAGTATCTGTGAATAAGAAAGGCAAAACCACAGGCCGAGGTATTAAAACTTCTAAAATGTACAATGTATAATGTAAATTACAAGGGCAGCTAAAAGTATCTGTGAATTAGAAAGGCAAAACCAAAGGCCGAGGTATTAAAACTTCTAAAATGTACAATGAACTATGTAAATGACAAGGGCATCTGAAAAGTATCTGTGAATTAATAAGGCAAAACCACAGGCCGAGGTTTTAAAACTTCTAAAATGTACAATGTATAATGTAAATTACAAGGGCAGCTAAAAAGTATCTGTGAATAAGAAAGGCAAAACCAAAGACCGGGTATTAAAACTTCTAAAATGTACAATGTATAATGTAAATTACAAGGGCAGCTAAAAAGTATCTGTGAATTAGTAAGGCAAAACCAAAGGCCGAGGTATTAAAACTTCTAAAATGTACAATGTATTATGTAAATTACAAGGGCAGCTGAAAAGTATATAAATTAGTAAGGCAAAATCGACTTAGTCTTGAAAATGTATGCATTATTATTATCTGGATCTATATCCAGTCTATCTTACAGGCTTTATCTCTTTTTTTGATTTTCTTGATTGTAGGCCATAAAGTTTCATAAAAATAATTGTTATTCTCATTGTATTTCAGGAGGCTTGAAGAGATGAATCAAAGATGGAATTACCTGAAAGCTAAGAGTATGGCAATAAGGTATATTTTTGGCTTTTAGTGGCTCTACAAAATATTAAAATGTTTTCATATATTAAAATTATGTTATCTTCAAATATCTTTATTAATACATAATTTAAAATTTGTAATCTGACAAAAGATTTCTTACAAGTATCTTAATATTCCGTGGAACCTCTTGAAGGTGCTTGAAGCCTGATTTTAATTGATCATCCATTTGTAGAATAATGCTTTTGATTCACAACAGTACCCTTCAAACCTTTGACTGATCAAGGATAACATAATTATCATTATTTATTTAAAGAAACTATTGTAACTGTTGACTACTTTGTTTAATTGCAAGCTGTTGTGAAGAAATTTAAAAATGTCCTTAAAATATACCCATCAATTATAATGAAAAATTATTAAATTCAAATAATGATAGGCGCAAACCTTAGTTTTTCAGCCTTCTCTGAGATATCGTCGTTTTCAGATTGAATGCGTATTTGCTGAATATGATCTGTATAAACCAACGGCTTTTATACAACATTTTATATTTATAAATTTTCTTATAAATTTGACCAAGTTTTATAATAATTTCTCGAAACAGGAACATCAGATAGAATTATTATAGGTCTCGATCAACTCCTAAAATGCTAGGTGTTCAGTCTATCCCCCTTTCATTTTTCCTTTATAGTACCTTTAAGTTCTTTTAAATAAGACTAAATTGTTATAAATCCTTCAAAGCCTTAATATTTTTTTTATGTATTGTTATATTTCATCGGCGTGAATTTTTTAAAAAGCTAGAACGTAATTTTATATTATATTTTAACCTCTCCAAACATGAAAAATATTTCTAAATGATTTATAGTTTTTAATAATGATTGTACTCAACAGTTTCTCAAGTATTCTTTAATGTTTCCTTTTTTCTTTCATCATTCATATAATTATATTTTGTACATACAAACAGATAAATAACTTTATTTTACTTTATTACTAACAAATCTTAAATGTTATTAAAAATCAAAAGTCATTAACTTGGGTCTACTTTTAAAAGTAAGGTTTCAATGCCTTTCCTCCCTCTTTCGCTGTCAATAAATTTTATATTAAAGTATAGGCTCAAAGATGCGCTGCCGTCCTTCCCTCCTTAATCTAAAACTTGAGGTTGCAAGGAATGTTCTTCTTCTTAATAAAAGATGGACTACTTCCCCTCCCTCTCTCTTAAAGATAAGGCTTAGTAAAATCCCCACCATTCCCGGTCCCCTTCTCAATGCATTCCACCTCCTTTCCAGCCCCATCTTCAAATCGAAAAATGCTAAATTTTTGCGAAAAAAGAAATGCAAAAATGTTGCTAAAAATGCAAACATCTCGCGAAAAAAGTGCGAAAACTTCTAATGCTGAGCTCTCAGAGCAAAAAACTCTACAAGTTTTTTTGCGCAGTCAAGTTTTTAATTGTTGCAGTTACAAAACGTATGGCTTTCGCGGAAGTTTTTTTCGCGAAAATAATTTCGCTGAAAACTCTAGTCCAAAGTAAAGTTTTTAAGTCGAGGATACTAGGACTTTTTTGGGGGGGGACAAAAATTGACTTCTTTTTGTCATTGTTATCGGTCCGCAGGTTTACGATAAATTTTCTAGAACTTTTAGGGTGTTTCACTGTTTAGCCCCAGTTCTGGAGTTTTAATCCAAAAGGAATTGAGTCTTTGTCACAAGCTAAAATTTTCTAATCCATATATCGTTGCAACCGATGGGGTAACCTTTGATACTTCAAACTTAGGTTTTTAGATCTAACAGAATTAATAGTTTAAACTATCAAAGGTTATTATCGGGTTGCATAAAAATAGGGGTTAATAATTAAGAGTTTGTGGCAAAGACTCTATTAAACAGCGTATAATATTACTCAGGGAGCTGGTTGACTGGGTGATCAAGAAGGAAGGGGAGCTCCTCAATATGGGGCTAATCGGTGGAGATGAGATAACAATCAGAAAACAGCAGGTAAAAAGAATTAAAAATTTCAAATTATTAAAAATATCTTGTTCCGAAATTTTGCGTACAAATTGTTATAAATGCTTATTTGAGAAGATAACAAAGCCTTTAGATTAGTAAGTACAAAACTTCAAAAAATTCCAACGTTATTATTTGAAGAAAAAAAAATTTACATAAAAAAAATAAAGAAACAAGATGCGTACATTAAAAACAAGCAACATCATACTTTAATTAAACGAATGATGCTTTAAAAGTAAAAAAAAATGTTAAGTTGAGAAAAAGAACTTTTGGGAATTTAAATAAAACAGGAAAATTAGGAAAACTTTAATAATTATATTTGAGGATGAAACACGCATGCTGAAACGTCAACTCTACGAGAAGCGTCCGATTATTGAGAACAAATTGTTGAGTGGAAGACAGTTTCTAGCAACAGAACCAACACCCTCAGATACCTCAGATAGTGATAGTAAGATTTTTATACATTTATTTATTCAAGTCAAGGATTATAGAAAGCTCTGCTGAATTTGTACTGGTTAAACCAGATGGTATTAATGGTTTTAAACATATTTATGACCGATAATTTTGTGTTTTCAAAAATGGGTTCAAACCAAGATAGTTCAATTGTTTTAAAACTATAATAGCCCCTAGATTAGGAATTAAAAATATATTTAAAAAGATGTGGATTTCAAATCTTGACCAAAAAATATATATCATATTTTAGTAAGCCGGGAAGCATGATCTGATTATATGACATTCTTTGTGAGTCGGGAAGCATAATCTGATTATATGATATTCTTAGTGAGTCGGGAAGCATAATCTGATTATATGACATTCTTAGTGAGTCGGGAAGCATAATCTGATTATATGACATTCTTAGTGAGTCGGGAAGCATAATCTGATTATATGATATTCTTAGTGAGTTGGGAAGCATAATCTGATTATATGATATTCTTAGTGTGTCGGGAAACCAGAATTTGATTTTATATAATGTTTTCAGTGAGTCGGCGACCAGATAGTCTGATTGTATAATAGTTTAGTGAGTCGGAAAGCAGAATCTGGTTGAATAATATTTTAGTGAGTTGGGAAGCAGAATCTGATTATAGGATATTTTTAGTGGGTCGGGATACAGAATCTGAATTAATAATATTTTAATTGAGTTGGTAAATATAATCTGATTATATGATATGTTAACTAGTGAGTCGGAAAACAGAATTTTATTTTAGCATATTTTTAGTGAGTCGGGAAACAGAATCTGACAGTAAAAGTGATGATTTAACCAAAGACCAGTTAAATAAGTCAATCAGGTAGAAAGTTACAAGTTTTCCCTCTGATAAAGGAATTGAGTCTTTTTCACAAACTCAAATATTCTAATCCCTATATCTCTGGAACCCGATGTCGCAGACCTTAGATATTTCAAGCTGTGAAATCTGTTAGATCACATAGCCTAAGTTTGAAATATTAATGGTTATATCATTAGGTTGCAGAGATATAGGAATTACAAAATCAGGGTTTGTGTCAAAGACTCAATTCCTTTGTAAACAAATTACAAAATCTGAAATTATTAATTTCACTGCAAACGTACGTTTATTTTAATTCAATCAATACTCCTACATTCTAATCTATACAGACGGCAAACAAAAGTAAATGTTAAAACAATTGATATCTTTGTTTGTTTTATAGCTTCTTTATTGTTCTACTTGTGAGTAAAATCAAAACCAGAGAAACTTCGAGGTTACAAAGTCGTAACAGTGATGTTGTATTATATGACCTTCTCATGTCTAGTTTCCAGTACCGTATACTTAAACTTATAATGCAGACAATTCCTTAGTTAATTCAACTGTATGCCATTCTCTATAAAATCTAAAAATATGAATTAAAGCTGTTTCTAGAATTTTTATATTTCTCTTCGGGAAAAGTAGTTCTGGGGAAAAGTAGAGAGAAAAAAAATAAAATTGTTAGTCTAGTAACAATCGTATATATCTTGTTCGTTTATTTGTTTTTATTTTAATAGAATTAAGTCTTTGCCACAAACTCTTATTTTATAGCCCCTATATCTTTGCAAGCCGTGTCTTAGAGCTTAAACACCCCGGACTAACCAGAGTGAGCAGCATTCGGTTTCTTCTATTTGAAATCAAAAGTGCTTTGGTCTTTTAACTTACAGATTTGTTTATTCTCTACTTGTTCATTCAAAATGCATATGCCAACAAAAAAGTATTTATGAAGAAATGCAAAAAAATATGTTTAATGGGTCAAATTGTGATCGAAAGTCATCGCGTTCTGAAATATTGATAGAACCGTTAAATCAACGTGTAATGGAAATATCAAATTTTAGTTTGTGGCTCAATTTCTTTGTCCTAAAAATACATTGTAGATCAGTAGCACAAGTCTCTTATTTCATTTTCTATACTATTATATAAACACTTTTTACAATGTAACATAAATTGTTGGTTCTATTCTTTTCCTGAGAGAATTTTCCACAAATTATAAAATTTAAACGAAATTTCGAGCAACAAAGAAGATTATGGTGATATGATACATTTTAAGCATTTTTAAAATAAATTTTAAATTTTCTTTTGAAATTAAAAATGTTCTCTTGAAAGAAATGCTTACACACACACTGACACAGTATTCTAATTATTTAAAATTCCATATTCCTTCGTTTATAACATGAGGTAAAAGTTTTATTTCCTAATAAAATTGACGGGAGGTTGCTAAACTATTTATATATATATATATATATCTAGACGGGAGATTGCTAAACTATATTAATTTAGACAGGAGGTTGCTGAACTATATTTATATAAACGGCAGGTTCCTAAACTATGTATATTTCGACTGGAGGTTGCTAAACTAAATTAATCTAGACTGGAGTTTTGTAAGCTATATATATATAGACGGGAGGTTGCTAAACTATATATATAGACGGGAGGTTGCTAAACTATACTAATCTAGACGGGAGGTTGATAAACTATATAGATATATAGACGGGAGGTGCTAAACTATATATTTATATATATATATATATATATATAAACGGGAGGTTGCTAAACTATATAAATATATATAGAGACGGAAGGTTGCTAAGCTATATTTATCTAGACGGGAGGTTGCTGAACTATATATATATACGGGAGGTGCTAAATTATATATATATGTATATATATAGACGAGAGGTTGCTAAACTATATATATATCTAGACGGGAGGTTGATAAACTATATATATATATATATAAACGGGAGGTTGCTAAACAATATTTATCTAGACGGAAGAGGTTGCTAAGCAATATTTAACTAGACGGGAGTTTTCTAAACTATATATATCTAGCCGGGAGCTTGCCAAATTATATATAAATATAGACAGGAGGTTGCTAAACTATATTTATCTAGACGGGAGGTTGCTAAATTATATATATATATAGACGGGAGGTTGCTAAAATATATTTATTTAGACGGGAGGTTGCTAAACTATCTGATAAATGGAGTAGCCTGTTGAGCAACGTAGATCTATGGTTGAGAAAATTAGAAGACACCCTTCCTGTAAGTACTTTATTTAAACTGAATTTTAAAGCCCCATCCCCCCTTAAGGGATTGTAAATATCATTCTAAGTGTAAATGTAACTTTGAGTACCGTTGTATTGCATTGCCATCTTTGCATGGGATGCCACTACAGTCCATTGCATATTTTTGATGTGTTTTAATTCAAAATTCAAATTTTGCATTATTCTGTTAATTTGTGTATTTCAAAGAAGTAAAAATGTCACTCGGAACTTTGTTGGGAAGAATTTTTAAGATTTCGACCTGAAATTAAAATTTCCTGGGGCCATTGGAGGCCGATCGGTTCAGCCGTTTTACGTTTATTAGATACCTTGAATACGCAATTTTGAATTTTAAACTATTTTGAATTTTTTACTTTTTTTCTGAGAGATAATAAATGAGAAAAGAGAAATTTCTAAATGAATTGTTTACAATACAATGAAGGTTAATGTTGAATTCTCTGACGAGAGAAGAATGATGAAATAATTTAACAACTGCTGAAATAAGAGAAAGTTTGTAAAGAAATAAAGTTTGCTGTCAAATGAAATCATTTTCTTGCTTTTCAACTTTCAAATCTTTAAAGAAATTTTCCGAATAAAGTTGTTTGCATTTTGTATCAAAACTTTGAAACATTTTCATATTTTCTAAATTTACAATATCTTATCATATTAATATCGACATCTTATCATATTAATATCGACATCTTATCATATTAATATCGACATCTTATCATATTAATATCGACATTAAAATTTATATTTTTTTCAGAAAGTTCACAGTTTTCAAACAGGCATTGAAGCCGTTTTAAGTCAGGTCAATTTTTTTAATAATGTTTTAATAATGTTTTAATAATGTTTTAATAATGTTTTAATAATGTTTTAATAATGTTTTAATAATGTTTTATTAATGTTTTAATAATGTTTTAATAATTTTTTGATAATGTTTTAATAATGTTTTAATAATGTTTTAATAATGATTTACTAATGTTTTAATAATGTTTTAATAATGTTTTAATAATGATTTAATAATGTTTTAATAATGTTTTAATAATGTTTTAATAATGTTTTATTAATATTTTAATAATGTTTTAATAATGTTTTAATAATGTTTTAATAATGTTTTAATAATGTTTTAATAATATTTAAACATACGAACCCTTCAGTTTTTTCGGCCCTCATTGGTTGGAAGAGTTAAAAGAATTGTTAAAATTTTATCTTTGAATATTTAAGTATTCAGTCCCCCTTTTACCAATATTTATTTGGACAGTTCTTTTTATTTTATCTTCTCAAATTTGAACTCAATTCTCAACTGGAAATGTTGTTTAATATTCTCTACTCTTCATTCCCTTCTTTGAAATCTGTCTTATACGTAATACAAAGTGAAAACTCGTGTCAAAAATTTACTTCCCGCCACCCCTTCTCTTTTCTCCCCCCCCCTCACAACCAAACTTTTCCTTTTTAAAATTTCAGTCCCATTTTTTTATTTTGAAACATTAATAAGGGTGAAATTATGATCGATTATTTTAGAATTAACTGTTCAGTAAATATCTTAATCCTTTAAAAACCCAACTCCATCCACCTCTGCCCCTTTAGTAAAAGTAAATTCAACATATTTGAAGCATAAAGTCTG
The DNA here is from genome assembly GCF_000591075.1 of Eurytemora carolleeae. Classification (NCBI taxonomy): domain Eukaryota; kingdom Metazoa; phylum Arthropoda; class Copepoda; order Calanoida; family Temoridae; genus Eurytemora; species Eurytemora carolleeae. The sequence continues at coordinate 115,623 of NW_019396470.1, read as the reverse complement.
ACCGCGTCAACCTTGTTGTACCGGCTAGTCCTGTTAAATTTCTTCTGTATTAACTCAATGTCGTGCAGTGCAGTACAAACTGGGACCGGAAAACTTGACCCGGATCGGAAATTCAAATGTACTACGGCTGCCTGTGACTCCCTCCTTTTTATTTTCAAAAGATCTCTCAGTCCCCTTCCCAACGATATTTAATCCTGTCCAAACATATCTGCAATGTTAAACGGAAAAAAGGGACGTTTTGAGAACAAATAAAATTGAGTTCTCTTTCAAAAAAAAAGTTTAAAACCCTTATTTTTATTTTCAAATCTATGTTATTCAGGTGTACGCTGCCGAGCATACGCAGAAAACTCTTATTTCATCAAATAATATGGATCCACAATCTATCCGGAATCAACTCAAGGTAGACTATATGCAAGATTTGTAGTAAATACCTTACTCCATAAAAGTCTGTCAGACCTGTATCAATCCAGGTACAACTCGATCTGTATTCTCATGTATCTGTCTTACAAGATACAACTCTCAGCTAAAATACTCAATCTGTATCAATCCAGATAAGGCGTTGTTGTATTCTTCTGGTATCTATGTTTCAAGATACAACTTAATCCCTCTTGTTAATACACGAGGCATAAAACCATTCCATTCTGTAATACGGTACCAATTCAGGAATCCTTCAGTATTCTTTGGGTATCTATGTTTCAAGATACAATTTATCGTAATTCCAAATCTAGTTCTTTCTCTCAAGAGAGAGTGATTCAGGACGCTAAACAAGAAGTAATCACTATCACACTGTAATCAAAGCGGAGTCTATTCCAACTATCTTACAAGTTAATTTAATCAACGTAATTGCAAGTTTTATGAGGTTATATTCACGTGTAGTTAAGCTAATCACAAAACAGGTGTATAGACTATAGCTAGGCTAGGTTAATCGCAATACAAGCTTTGCTACTATTTAGCTACTATTTACAGACGTAGATAATTAATAATGTACAACGTAGTTCAGGTTTACAGATATATTTTTTACACGATATTCATTACAGGTTCACGGTTATCAAAAGGTTGCAAACTTTTATGCAAAAATCGATGCGAATATTGCAAAGTACTTCTTTTAAACTTAAACTTTAAACCAGTGCCTTTACTTACCAAAGGAATTGAGTCTTTGCCACAAACTCTGATTTTCTAATCACTATCTTTGGAACAAAATGTTGCAGACCTTAGATATTTCAAACTATAAATTCTGTTAGATCAAATAATCTGAGTTTGAAATATCAAAGGTTTACAACATCGGGTTCTAAATGTTTTGGTCTATAATTCAACAATCTTTTACTTTACGGATTTGTTTATTATACATTTTCATTCAAAATGCATATGTCAAAAAAAGATATAAAAGGAACAAGGCTTAAAAATTATGTTTAATGGGTCAAATTGTGATCGAAAGTCACAGCTTTCTGGAATATTGACAAAACCGTTAAATCCACGTGCGGGCCCCCTCTTAAAAACCACCGACTTGGGCCTAAACCTCAGCCATTCTATAAATACAAATAATAATAATAACTAATATTTTAGAGTTTTAGTGGAACACTTATCCCTCTACAAAGGGTTGTAGAGGACATAAACGACCAGGAAAAAACATATTTTTTATATTTCTTTTATAATTACGACTATAGATGCATAACATAAATGAATATTAAACATTATTTAAAGTAAATTAATCTTCGTATGAAGAATAAAAAAAGTAATAAAACAGTTATGTAAGCACACTGTCACGCACTTTATGTCCATATTGAGAAAGATTTCTGCTAAAAATATTGATAAATATGTGAATAATGATAAAGGCGTCAGATTTCACCTCTAATAAAATATATTTGTCTGGTTCCCTTCTGTCGAGGCTAGAAGACATTAATACAAGGTAAAACAGTTGTTTTCTCGTAGAATTTGCACCAGTCCATAATTTTTATAAAATTTACTACAATTTATATATAAGGACTTTACTGAATTTAACTTTACAAACATAAATATTAAATTGTACCGAGCCTGCAAAAGAACATGAACTGTACTGTACTGTACTATGTACTCTAGGTGGAAGTTAGTACAGCTAGCCGCTGATGATCAGTATAAAAGATTAAACGAGGTGCGAGGAAAGGATAGACAGCCAAATACTCAGGTAAAAACGGTTAAATACTAAATGTAAAAAGACATTTTTTATCTTATCTTATTTCTTGAAGTCATAAATGTGTTAATTTGTTAAACCTAACGTTCAATTGAACTTCCTCATTAGGGGTAATTTTCCGGTCTTTTTTATCATTTTTTTAAACCTCATTACCGCCAGAACAATTAAAGTAAACTGTACAATTTTTTATTTTTTCTGTGAATTATGAAAACATAATTTTAATAGAAAACATGAATACATTTGTTTTCCTGTTTACTATCATTGGGAGATTTCTTTTGATGAAACTACAAAGAAATCCATCTAAATATTTTCCAACAATGTCCTCTACAAGAAAAATATGTTTATTTGATAAATCTTCTTTTTGCATAGTTGCAAAATATTCAATAACACTTTTAGTAAACACACTTTCAAAATACATAATGATAAATTATTTTTAATAAATTGTTGGTATGATATTTTTTTTAGGGTAATTTTTACCCATTTTTACGACAATAAATAATAATACAATGGTTGATCTCCTCTTTTAGTTAATCTTTAGATTAATTTAATCTTCATTTGATAACTAAGATAATGCTTAAAATTCAACCAATCAGAGTCTCGCTTGTAGAAACTTAATAGCCAATCAGAAGCGCGTAACCAACCAATGAGAGAACTTTCATTGGTCCGAACCCAGCAGGGATATTCACAAATAGAGGATTAAGTGTCCGCAGGCAGTGAATATAGAGATTAAGGGATCAGGATTAAGATTATCCAACACAAAATTTTCCAGCTGGTGAAATATTATTTGTAAATTTCCTGCAGAATAGTAGTCAAGGATTGTTGGTTTAATTTGTGGAAAAATCTCTTAAAAGGCGAACAAAACAAAACAAAAAATTCAGAAAAATAGTTTTTCTTTTTCTGATTTTTTTTTGTTTTTTTTTTGTTTGACATTTTATTTTTTACAATTTTAAATCTAGAAAATTAGCACATTTTGACCGAGATCAGGACATTTTTGCCATTTATGAATATTATTTCGCATGAACTGCTTTCATTGACACACATTTTGACGGTGATTTTTGTATCAATGTGTTTGTTTAGGATTTCCTTAGTGTAGCAGTTAGCCAACCCTGGACTAGGTCTATATCCAACAACGGAGTACCCTACTATATCAAGTATGTAAACACAGATGGTCAAATTCATTTTACCTTGAGGAGGGGNTCTGTCCTGGATCAAAAATAATTAAAATTTTAAAAAATTTTAAAAATTTTTTAATTCTTGAAAAAAACTTTTTTTTTTAAAAATTAACAGATATTTTCTGGAGTATATTTTTATGAAAGGAGTTATTTCCAGATATCAGAATTATTCCTTTACAATTCTAATTTATGAATAATTAATTTCAGTCATCAGTCTGAAACAACACACTGGGACCATCCTGAAATGGTGAATCTTTTCAAATCGCTTATACAGTTCAACACAATAAGGTAAACTAAACAAAAAAGAAAATTACAATTTTAAATAAGAAATAAAAAAATTTAATGCTTGAAAATAATGACTGGGTTTTAGCCAGTTAATATTTAGTTAAAAACCAAACGTGATTAACATGATTTGTAACATTTTATTTCTTTGATCAGAAGTTAAGAAAATTACCTGATTTTTAAGAGAAAATTTTAAAAATCAAATCTATCCCTAATTATTGACTGGGTTTTCATTTAAATAAAAAAAAACGTGTATAACGTCAAATAAAAGTCTAAATGCATAAACTTTGCATTGAATTTGATTATAAACATAAACTTTAAATCTTTTGTCCAAGTGCATGATTTGTAACATTTTATTTCTTTATTGTGGAGTATCTTTAATCTTAAACGATTGATTTCGATATCCAATGTGGGCACTTTTAAATTAGAAGATGATTGCTTGGTCCCGAGATTTAAATTAAAAATGTCTGACTTCAACTGTCCTTGCGTTATATTAAATTAAATTAAAGGAAAACTTTATTTTCTTCCTAAATGAGATATTGCTAGAGTATTCACCGGAAATTCCGATTCCGTTACCGCCGGAAATTTTGTATTTTTTTTCCCGGCGGAAAAGTATGCCGGAAACCCCGTTGCCGGCGGAAATACTTCAGTATGAGTAAACAATCTATTTAATCAGCAATATATTATTTCTTTGGATATTAGGTCTGAACCTTTTTCGGAATTTTCGGATTCCGGCGGAAATTTCCGTGACGGAAAATCTTTTTCGGTATATATAATTCTAACCTGAAAAAATTCCAGCGAGAAATTGGAAACTCTAGATATTGCCTAAAATACATGTATCTACTTATTTTAGATTTTCTGCTTACTGTACCTCTAGATATTGCATAAAGTATATGTATCTACTTATTTTAGATTTTCTGCTTTCCGTACCTCTAGATATTGCATAAAATACATGTATCTACTTATTTTAGATTTTCTGCTTACCGTACCTCTAGATATTGCATAAAGTATATGTATCTACTTATTTTAGATTTTCTGCTTACCGTACCTCTATGAAGCTTAGGGAACTTCAGAAAAGATTGGCTTGTAAGTTTAAAACTTAATAGACTTTATGGACTGTGCAGTAAAGCAAAATGGAAAAAATGGCCGCAAACTCAAATGTATTAATCCATTTATCTTTGAAATCCGATGTCGTAGACCTTAGATATTTCAAGTTTGAAATCTGGAAGGTTGTCATCAGGTTTCAAAGACAGGAATTAGAAAATTGGATTTTGTGGCAAAGACTCATTTCCTTTGTGATGATAAATTCATATACTATGGTTTTCGTTGATATATTAAGCATGGATTTACTACGTTTCACTGACAGGCTCTGTTTAAAAATGTGGAATTGAGTGATGATTTTTATATTATCTTTGAAGAACAAAATAACTGAGTATTTACCATCTACTCAATAAGTTTATAATCCCTATATCTTAACAACCGGAGGGTTTAAACCTGTTGTTTTTTAAACCTTGACTATTTGATTCATCAGCTAATGCATAGTTTGAAATATCAAAGGTCTACAACATCGGGTGGCAAAGATATGAGGATTTAAAATCAGATTTTGTGGCAAAAACTCAATTCCTTTAAAACATTCAGTTGAAACAAAAATCAATGGAAACTCTTGGTATTGGGATTAAAAAATGTTGGTCGCCATTTCAATATTTCCAAAGATTAAAAGAAATTTGGCCAGAATTTCAATTTATGGATCAAAGTTGTCTAGATTTTTTCGTCCTTCTTAAAACACGAAACCGACAACGATGTGAGCGCTCTTTTCTTTAAATTTACAAGGGAAAAAAAAGAAAAAAGAGTTATAACGATCAAACCCGAATTTCGGAATGGTCGTTGACTAAATTTAATATTTTACGATAACTCACTTTTACAGAAAAAAAAACTTCATTTTAAACCCTGCTACTAATTATTTTCTTTAAAGGGACTGTTCACGAAAAATGAATTAGGGTAAAGGGTATAGGCTTAATGCGATAAAAAAGTGCTTTTGATCGCTACTAATCTTACTTCTATCTGTTGCGTCTATAAGGAGAAAATTGTTAAAGACGTCTCATACCGAATAACTTAGCGTCCATACTCCATACAGATTGAGAAAATTGAAACATACGACTTAGACCGTAAAAAATCGATTTAATTTCAAACAAATCATTCAGATATTACAACCTATAGTCACCGATTATCTTTCACCACATTTGTATAAAGTTTATATTTTATAATTTTTTTGATTTCGTTTTTTTAAAGATATTTCTCTGGCGCTGGATTTTCGAATATTCCTGGAAAATATGAAAATGTCGTCTTCATTATTAAAAATCCTCGAAACGGGATCATAAAAAATTGAAAATATGAAATATCAACTAAATACGAATGCGTCGAATAATTATCGATGTTATTGGTTGTAATAACTGAATGATTTGTTTGGAATTAAATTGATTTTTTTACAATCCGAGTTATATGTTGCAACTTTGCATTTGTATTGACGTTACGTTCTTCGGTATAAGTCGGTTTTAACAATTTGCTTCTTATAGACGCAACAGATAGAAGTAAGATTAGTATTGATCAAAAGCGCTTTTTTATCGCAATAAGCCTATACCCCCTTTCATTTTTCGCGAACACTCCCTTTAAGAGAAGAATAAAAAAATATTATTTGACTCTATATATACATTATAAAAATATATATATATATATATATATATATATATATATATAAACCGATATATATACATACCGAGAAAAATAATAGAATCCGTAGTAAATTCTTCACATTTTCTTTCTTTACCACACATATTATAGGGAAAGTATATTTTCAGTTTTCAATTAATCAACTCAGACCCTTCTTGTGTTCAATGTTCAATATATATATCATACATTATATTTGTGCAATGAATATAAATGGCTGAATATCATGTATATGTACAAATTTCTTAGTATAACACAACACCTTCTGTTTTTCATTATTTGCCCAGAACACCAAGAGAATATATAGGATATGGCAAAGTATTATCAAGCAAACATTATTGTTTTTACTCAGCAAAGAGGGGAGAAGGGGTTTTCACAATACAATAAAGTTGTTTTTTGAAAATTTGTACTGGACATATTTAAAAATTTAGCAAAAATATTATTATTATTGTTATTATAATTACTATTATTATTATCATTATATTATCATTATTTGTTGTTCAGTGGACCTACTCCCCTTGAATGTGGCAATAGAAGCGTTTGATGCTCATGGATTACGTGGTCAGAATGATAGAACTTTAGGAACATATTAATTCTGTTTCATATCTCTAATCTCTAATCTCTAATCTCTAATATCTAACAGGAGAAGGGGGGGGGGGGTAAAGTAAATTTGTTATTGCCTCAAACAAAGATGTTCTAAGTCCTATATTTTTGTTACCTGATGGTGTAAACCCTTGATATTCCAAACTTAGATTATTTAATCTGACAGAAATCATAGATTAAAATATCAAAGGTCTAAGACATAGGATTTATAAGAAATAAAACACCTTCCCTTCCGTCCCCGCCATTTTCTACTTTCCCTCCAGCTAGGGGGGAGGGGGGGTCATTCAATACCATACAGTATGATTGAGGTTATGAGGTGCGTGCTGTATACTGTACTAGGGTCACAAAAAAGAAAACTGTTAAAAAAAAATCTACCAACTTACACTTTTTTAATTTGACTTTTTAAATGAGTACTTACTGTTAAAGACTTAAAACTGAAAATTGAATTCCCCCTGTTTCCCCCCTATATGTTAATGACTATTGGACACCCGGTAGAATATTTCCAATATGTATGCGTAGAATTGATATGAATATATGTATAGATGTATCAGATATGGTCTCAATTCTCGCCACATTCTACGAAACTATATCGGTAAGTCACCAAAATGTCATCACACGGTAGACTAAGCCAGTGGGGTCGGTCAAAAAGACCTAGGATTAGGCCGGGTACTGCAAAACGTCTGAACGCGCCATGGGAGTCATAGTTTGCCCTCCGACGGGACTTCACTATGCCAAGAAAATTGACCCCTGTCGCGTGTTAGTCTGGTTAGGGTGACGTACTGTACCATAGGATCGGATCAGTACACGCTGTTATCTGGCAGGCCGGTACAAACTGGGCAGGTCCTGTTCGAATTCAAATTTGCTACGGCCCAGAGTGGGCCTGAAGACCAATATTATTTATAAAATGGTGTCATAGACTTAAACCCTTGATCTTGATATATCAACTGAGAGAACAATTTGAAAGATCATTGCTTGATCCCTTGATTCATGTAGGCTAAGATTACCACGGGATATCAGTAAAAAATCTGCTTTAATCCGCATAGGTATGCATTAATTCAATGCTTATATATCTAAACCATAAGCTCCAAAATATATATATAAACCATTTATGGCTCCAAACAATATGTATCTTAACCATATGGCTCCAAAATATATATCTAAACCATTTATGGCTCCAAACAATATATATCTTAACCTTATGGCTCCAAAATATATATCTAAACCATTTATGGCTCCAAAATATATATCTAAACCATTTAAGGCTTTAAAATATATATCTAAACCATTTATGGTTCCAAAATATATATCTAAACCATTTATGGCTCCAAAATATATATCTTAACCATTAATGGCTCCAAAATATATCTCTAAACCATTTATGGCTCCAGAATATATATCTAAACCATTTATGGCTCCAAAATATTTATCTAAACCATTTATGGCTCAAAAATATATATCTAAACCATTTATTGCTCCAAAATGGCAGAAGCAAATTGAGTTGTTTAGCATAAATTATTAGACAACAAAAGCTTTATGCAAAATTGTTTCAAAATTTAGCAAAACTATAATTTTAGCAATCTACTTAAAAAACGTGTTTAATGCAACCCAAGGCACTTAAAAAATATTTTTAGTTTTTAATAAGTTAAATTGAAAAAGTTGAAAAAGTAAGAAAGTAGGAGAAATTTAGTTTAATTTTAAACATTACTAATGAAAAGTTAGCAAAAGTTAATTTGTTTCATTTGTCTTCATTATCTGCTAAATAGAGCATTGACTTTAAACAGGAAAATTTAGATTTAACCAAATGTTAGATATTTAGAACACTAAAGAAATGGAATCTTTGTCAAAAACTATTATTTTCTAATCCATATATCTTTGCAACCTCGTAGGCTTTAGATATTTTAAAATATGAATTCTGTTGGATTAAATAATCTTAGTGTAAAGTATCAAATTGCGAAGATAAAGGGATTAGAAAATTTTGTGGCAAAGATTTTATTTTCTGAAAATTTGGATTAATAGAAAATATAATGATTAACTGTATTAGCCGGATTATTTGGAGCATTGAAAATATGAAAATTATTCTTGCATTAAGGTCTTAGTAATAATATTTTTTCAAAAATGTCGAAATAATTATTGATTTTGAAATTAATCAAAATGGAGCAAAATGATTTTTAAATGTTTTAAACATTTTAAACAAACTTTCGAAAAATAATATCGAATAATCTTCTAAAAACTGTATAACTTTAATGATTTATTTCTTGAGTCTGTTTGAGCGTTGTTTGTAACTATTAAGGCTGGGAACCCAACAACTGTAAACGTACCTCTATGCCTGGATCTCACCTTAAATTGGCTCTTAAACCTGTATGACTGGTAAGCAGACCTTTAGTTAAATTTTCATAATTTTCTAACTTTATTCTAAAATTCATTGACAAAGGATTTGAGTCTTTGAAACAAACTCAAATGTTCTAAGCCCTATGTCTTTGCAACCTGATTGTGGAAACCTTTGATACTGTTTTCTAACAGAATACATAGTTTAAAATAACTTTGGGTTGCAAAGATATAGAGTATAGAAAATAAAAGTGTTTGGCAAAGACTCAATTCCTTTATTAAAGAGTAAAAATCATTATGACCTGGGTCTAATGAACTTACAGCCATACTAGATTTTTACATTTATAATACCTTTCTTTATTTAAAATTAAATTTTTTGAAATAATTTCATTTCTGTTTAGTCAAAGATGTGGACAGGTTCGAGTTCTAGCATTTAAAGTTGCTCTGACTATACTCTGTAAAGGACCTCTAGAGGAGAAGTATAGATGTAAGAACTTAAACAAAATAATTAACATTTTTCTGCACGTTTTCAATGTTACTTCCAATACACATCACAAAAAAAGTGCCCGGATTTCAGCTAAGGAATTGATTCTTTGCCACAAACTCTGATTTTCTAATCCCTATATATTTAAAACCAAATGTCGTAGACCTTATATATTTCAAACTAGGAATTCTGTTGGATCAAAGAATTTAAGTTTGAAATATAGAAAGTTTACACCATAAGGTTGCAAAGATATAGGAATTAGAACTGTTGAGTATGTTGCAAAGACTCAATTCCTTTTTGCCTAGATCAATTAGAATCACAAGAATTTACTATTCAAATTTTTTTTTAACACTTAATATCATTAAGATATGTTCCGGCTGGTGTCTGACCAGCAGCGAAGGTCAAGTCAGAAGAAACTAGCTCAGCTACTTAGTGACTGTATCCAGGTATATATTCTTACTAGCTTTACTAGCTTGGGGACCCAGCGTGGCCCATGGGAGTCATAGTTAGTCCCGCTGTTTACCCGTCTCATGGCGTAAATTACGATTTGGCCCTTTTCCCGTTAAAAGTAAACCCACTGAAGTTAACATCTCAAAACCAAGCTAAGAATACTTCCGTAGATCTCCCGAGTTCCCCAATCAAAATTCAAGGCAAATCGGGGTTCCTGAGTTATGATCGGACAAACAAACAAACAGAGATTACAACATTATAGAGTGTAGTTACTCTCTATAGTGATTACAAAATAAAAAAATCGTTTATTTAGCCAAATAACTGACAACATATCGCTTATATTCATAAAACATTGATTACTTGGTAGCAAAAAGTTGGATGACTGGCAAAGAAGCGATTTTTTGTTAAATATAATCGTTTTTTTGTTAAATACAATCGATTTTTTGTAAAATAAAGTCAATCGATATGACTGGCAAAGAAGCGATTTTTTGTTAAATATAATCGATTTTTTGTTAAATATAATCGATTTTTTGTAAAATATAGTCGATATTTTGTTAAATATAATCAATTTTTTGTAAAATATAATCGATTTTTTGATTTTGTAATTTAGAGTGTAAAGTGTACACCTTTTCGATCTCCGGCAAAAATAATCTATTTATAAAAGTAAATTGTTCAATTTGTGAATAAACATCCCAAGGAATTGAGTCATTCCCACAAACTCATATCGTCTATATCTTTGCAACCTGGTGGTGTAAACTTTTTTACTTCAAACTTAGACTATTTAAAATGACATAACTCATAATTTGAAATATCTAAAGTCTGCGACATTTGGTTGCAAGCATAAAATGATTAGAGTTTGTGGCAAAGGCTAAAATTTTATGTAAGTTGTCATAACAGAAAAAAAATTGTAAACATTTTTAAAATAAAAATCAAAAATGTTTTTGTTTGTTTCAGGTGCCTCGAGTTCTTGGAGAAATTTCAGGAATTTGCGATTTATTTGAAAATTTAATGCCTGCTGCATAATCTAAGTTTTCATGTTTAATGAGATCAAGTTTAAGTGACTTTTTAATAACGTCATCTTAAGTAACCCTTTATGCAAAGATGACAATGTTCGATTCACAACGGTACCCTTGAAATATTTTTCTGATCGGATTTAATATCTTATTCATACTTCATCATGGTACCATTGTGAATCGGGCATTCTCATCTTTTCATGTTGGATCATTTGAAATTACGCTTACATGCCTTTAATCCACTCAATACGTAGTTTTCTAACATATTAGAGTAAATGATAAAGAAAAATGGCAACATTAAATATGAGAAACATTTCAAACATCAAAGATGATGTATGTCGTTCAAAAATTTGCATCCTGCTTTGAACTAAATATATATATATATATATAAATAAATGTTTATAGGATCCATTGGAATAACGTAGGATTCAAACACAAATATATTTTGGATTTTAAACTATTAGAAATCATCAGTTGGAAACTTTATATCTAAAGGGGTAAAAGTATAAAACTATTTGAATATATAATACAAAGATTTTGTATTCAAGGAACGTCATGGAGGCAAAGTTTGAAAAATTTGCATTTTTAATTTGAAAATTAGGCCCAAGTCTCAACATAAACTTTAGCTAGTATCTTTGTAAAAATATTATTTTACTAAATAAAAATCGAGCTTTATCATGCACTACCTTGGAAACCCAGCTTTGCCTAGAAACTGAACTTTCTCTGAAAAAAACACTCAGTTTAGAATGTAAGCTAAGAACATTTCTGTGGTTCTATCGAGTTCCCCAATCAAAACTTTAGGCAAATCGGTCCAAGGGGTTCAGGAGTAATGATCGGAGATTAGTATCACTTAGATTCAGCTTATTAAAAGGTCAATTTTGAAGCGTCGCAACGCCTTGGGCTTTGATTTTACCACTCTAACTCATTTATGCTTTACTGTAGCCCTTGTTCTTAGCTTTGGATTCTTAAAAGTAATTGGCAAAATTCTCATCGAGTCTAGCTTGAGAGCTTGGGACCTTTAAATCACAGTGTACTTTATATATTGTTTGATTGATTGACCCAAAAACCGTAAAAAATGTTGTTAAAAATTGCCGATAAATATTAATTTTTTTATAACCTTGGAGTGGTCTGTGTACACTCGGGGAAACAAAGCAAAGAAATTAGATTTAATTGCAAAACATTCTCAGCATTTGGAGGCGTAAACGTGGAGCCCTCTGTACGCTCCTGTTTCGAACAGGCTGGGGATAAAGGGTTTATAGAGGTAACATACTTTTAAATACTTGTTTAATGTAAACAAACATCTGAGCTATTAATATATATTAAACTAATCTAAGGTTCGTTGAAAGGAACTGAGTTGCTGCTGCAAACTCAAATTTTCTAATCCCTATGTCTGATGGTGTAAACCTTTGAAATTTTGATCTAACAGAATTTATAGTTTGAAATATCAAAGAACTACGTCATAGGGATCAAAATTTTGAGTTTGTGGCAAAAACTCGTTTTATTTGCATTCAAAGAATGTATCGAAAAATGAATATTTCGGATAAAATGGTTGGAAGGAAATAACAAAATTCATGGATGAAGGTAAACTTTCTGAGGAAAATTATTAAAATTTAATTTGAAAAAATTTAAAATGTAAAAAGACAAGATTTTGAGGTAAATGTTAACAAAATTGAGGTTCTTTTATAAAAAAATTGGGACATTATTTCCTCAGTTCTATCTATTTTCAATGAGGCAGACTTAAAAACATTAGCTTTCTGTAAGAATGGTATGTTTGGATCAAGACAAGGTTGTAACTACACAATGGTATTTAGCAGAGAACTCTCCTGGGACTTAGTTTATCCACACTTTGGAATTGACCAGGCTCATTCACAGTAGTTCTTTACTAGATATACACAGATAGAAGTAGATAATAGGAGAATACACACATACAAGTAGATAATAGGAGAATACACACATGCACGTAGATCATGGGAGAAATACACAGATAGAAGTGGATAATAGGAGAATACACACATACAAGATAATGGGAGAAATACACAGATAGAAGTAGATAATAGGAGAATACACACATACAAGTAGATAATGGGAGAAATACACAGATAGAAGTGGATAATAGGAGAATACACACATACAAGTAAAAAAATGGGAGAAATACACAGATAGAAAAGATAATAGGAGAATACACACATACAAGTAGATAATGGGAGAAATACACAGATAGAAGTAGATAATAGGAGAATACACAAATACAAGTAGATAATGGGAGAAATACACACATTCAAGTAGATCATGGGAGAATTAAACACATACAAGTATAGATAATGGGAGAAATACACAAATAGAAGTAGATCATGGGAGAAATACACACATACAAGTAGATAATGAAATACACACATTCAAGTAGATCATGGGAGAATTAAACACATACAAGTATAGATAATGGGAGAAATACACAAATAGAAGTAGATCATGGGAGAAATACACACATACAAGTAGATAATAGGAGAAATACACACATAGAAGTAGATCATAGGAGAAATAAACAAATACAAGTAGATAATGGGAGAAATACACAAATAGAAGTAGATCATAGGAGAAATACACACATACAAGCAGATAATGGGAGAAATACACACATAGAAGCAGATCATGGGAGAAATACACACATACAAGTAGATAATAGGAGAAATACACACATATAAGTAGATAATGAGAGAAATACACAGCAAGATAGAATTAGATAATGGGAGGAATATACAGATAGAAATAGACATTGGGAGAAATATACAGATAGATATAATTAGAAATGTGAGAAATATACAGATAGAAGTAGATTATGGGAGAAATACACAGCTAGAAATTGATAATGGGAGAAATACACAGATAGAAATAGATAATTGATTAAAATACACAAATAGAATTAGATAATTGATTAAAATACACAAATATAAAAGTTCGCTGCTATGTAAATGCAAAGATGATAGGGAAATAATTTAGAATTCTGAATAAAATTATTAAAAATTGGAAAATCAGAGAATATCGGAGATCGATGATTTATTTTTGAATATAGAAGAGATAATTTGATAATTATATTTCTGAAGCGGAAGGAGATTGACAGAAAAAAATGTAAAAAATAATGTATTCTTGTAAAAAAAAAGTTATTTATCACCCAGCCTTCCTTTGAATTAAGGCTGAAAAAAGAATTTAAATCAGTTTTCTTAAATGATTTCAATTTATCTTAACTTACTTATACATAAACATATCGACCGTACTCTGATGCAAACACAAAAAAAAATAGATAAAGATAGAAATATGAATCGATAAAGAAACAAAAATAAACAATAGAAATAGACAAAAACGCAAACATATACCTGAACACAAACACAGAAAAAAAAACATAAACATACATCTAAACCACCAAAACACATACAAAAAATCTTAAAGAATATATCCAAACAAAACACAAATTAGGGGAGAGAAACAGTTCTAGACAGATAAGGAAAGCTGATTAGGAAGAGAGAAAATTCTTAACTCTTGAAAACATATTCAATAATATTTTGTAAGATATATCTTAACGTAACGTCTCTATATGCAGTGCAGAATGTCCAGGTTTAAAGTTTAGGTCCCTGGTTTAAAGTGTAGGTCCCTGGTCTATCCCAGGTTTAAAGTTTAGGTCCCTGGTCTATCCCAGGTTTAAAGTTTAGGTCCCTGGTCTATCCCTGGTTTAAAGTTTAGGTCCCTGGTCTATCACTGGTTTAAAGTTTAGGTCCCTGGTCTATCCCTGGTATAAAGTTTAGGTCCCTGGTCCATCCCAGGTTTAAAGTTTAGATCCCTGGTTTATCCCAGATTTATAGTTTAGGTCCCTGGTCTATACCAGGTTTAAAGTTTAGGTCCCTTGTATATCCCTGGTTTAAAGTTTAGGTCCCTGGTATATCCTAGGTTTATAGTTTAGGTCCCTGGTCTATTCCTGGTTTAAAGTTTAGGTCCCTGGTCTATCCCTGGTTTAAAGTTTAGGTCCCTGGTCTATCCCTGGTTTAAAGTTTAGGTCCCTGGTCTATCCTTGGTTTAAAGTTTAGGTCCCTGGTCTATCCTAGGTTTAAAGTTTAGGTCCCTGGTCTATCCCTGGTATAAAGTTTAGGTCCCTGGTATTTACCAGGTTTATAGTTTAGGTCCCTGGTCTATCCCAGGTTTAAAGTTTAGGTCCCTGGTCTATCCCTGGTATAAAGTTTAGGTCCCTGGTCTATCCCTGGTATAAAGTTTAGGTCCCTGGTCTATCTCTGGTATAAAGTTTAGGTCCATGGTCTATCCCTGGTATTAAGTTTAGGTCCCTGGTCTATCCCAGGTTTAAAGTTTAGGTCCCTGGTCTATCCCAGGTTTAAAGTTTAGGTCCCTGGTCTATTCCTGGTATAAAGTTTAGGTCCCTGGTCTATCCCTGGTTTAAAGTTTAGGTCCCTGCTCTATCCCAGGTATAAAGTTTAGGTCCCTGGTCTATCCCTGGTATAAAGTTTAGGTCCCTGGTCTATCCCTGGTATAAAGTGTAGGTCCCTGGTCTATCCCAGGTTTAAAGTTTAGGTCCCTGGTCTATCCCAGGTATAAAGTTTAGGTCCCTGGTCTATCCCTAGTTTAAAGTTTAGGTCCCTGGTCTATCCCTGGTATAAAGTTTGTGTCCCTGGTCTATCCCTGGTTTAAAGTTTATGTCCCTGGTCTATCCCTGGTATAAAGTTTATGTCCCTGGTCTATCCCTGGTTTAAAGTTTAGGTCCCTGGTCTATCCCTGGTATAAAGTTTAGGTCCCTGGTCTATCCCTGGTATAAAGTTTAGGTCCCTGGTCTATCCCTGGTATAAAGTTTAGGTCCCTGGTATATCCCAGGTATAAAGTTTAGGTCCCTGGTATATCCCTGGTTTAAAGTTTAGGTCCTTGGTCTATCCCTGGTATAAATTTTAGGTCCCTGGTATATCCCTGGTATAAAGTTTAGGTCCCTGGTCTATCCCAGGTTTAAAGTATAGGTCCCTGGTATATCCCTGGTTTAAAGTTTAGGTCCCTGGTCTATCCCTGGTATAAAGTTTAGGTCCCTGGTCTATCCCTGGTATAAAGTTTAAGTCCCTGGTCTATCCCAGGTTTAAAGTTTATGTCCCTGGTCTATCCCTAGTTTAAAGTTTATGTCCCTGGTCTATCCCTGGTATAAAGTTTAAGTTTTCAAGAAGAATGAAGACAACTCAATTATCTATATCCAATACAGAGCTGGGTGGGAGACCTAACATCAAACCCTGCTCTGACATCAGTCAATATCATAATAATTTCAGAATATATTTAACCAATGAATATGAAGGAATATGAATAGAAAATTTACATAATTTTGTATTCTTTGAATTTGAAACTGCAGACATTGTGTTGCATTTTTTAGATATTGGATTTTTGAAGTCCAATTACTTTGACTTAAGTTTTTGTTTCTCAATGAACAGTTATAAAAATTAGTCAGTACTGGGCGATAAAATGAAAACCATAATTGTTGACATTTAGATTTCCATATATCTAGCTTTGTTGCTTAAAAAAGCGATTTTTTGTGTAAGCTAAACTAGCTTTGTTTTCTTGTGCAATTCGCAATTTTAAACATGTGATATGAGGAAAAAATATTTATGTAAATAAACCATGTCTGTCGTTTTAATCAAAATTTTAACGTTTTATATTTTCCTACTTGTGAATTTAGAACACAGTAAATTTAACATATTTGAATAATTTCACCAAAATAGCTAAACACTCAGACTTTTATGATCTTCACAATATATACAAAATATTAAATTTCAACAACAAAATATATATTTGATGTTATGCTTAAAATAGA
Source organism: Eurytemora carolleeae (assembly GCF_000591075.1). Taxonomy (NCBI): domain Eukaryota; kingdom Metazoa; phylum Arthropoda; class Copepoda; order Calanoida; family Temoridae; genus Eurytemora; species Eurytemora carolleeae. The sequence goes on along the minus strand of NW_019396470.1, from coordinate 98,561 downwards.
ATACGTAAACATCTTCTCAAAAAATCCCCCCCCCCCCCCCCCCCTCATGATCCAAAATCTATATAATTTAACTCAAAAATCTATCAGCATAAAAAGGGCTGCAAAAAAGTATAATTAATCAATAATGTGATATCAAATGCCAAGGGGTTAGAACACATCAAAGGCCCCGGGTCTAGAAAATTGATGCATCTTTTTGAAAGCTTTCTGGATCTCTGTGCCCCTCAAAGAAGTACATTCCGTCAAAAATAGCTTAACTTACTAAAATTACAAAAAGTTTTCATTTAACAGATCAAAATGGGTTCCAAGGTTAAGGCTCACTGAACATGTATTTTCAGCAGGATCCCTCATTTACACCCCCCCCCCCCTTTATTCCTTCACTTCGCTATACATATATGTATATATGATCCATTAGTAAAGTAGGTGTAGTGTAGATTAATGTATTTACTAGGTTATTTAATTAATAAAAGTAATCGCCACCTGGTTCTTATACACTGTACACTGTACACCGCCTCCAACTGCCTCCAATATTCTGAAAATGGTTTTTTCCATTACATTACGATTGAGAAAATGCATTTATAAAATCCTAATCGATAATGATCAATTGGTAATATAAATCGCGCGATCGCTCAAAATGAAAGATATTTTTCTTTTCTTCAGTCATTGCATTTCTTAAACTGGATGAAACAAGAGCCTCAGAGTATGGTTTGGCTTCCGGTTTTGCACAGGTGATATGTTTATTAAAAAGACAGCGTTATTTCAAGTGACCCTCCATGCAAAGATAGGAAAGCCCAAATTACAATTACTGAAATTCTATTCAGATAAATAATGTGGAAGAAAACGTCGCGTTATTTAACTAGAAAAGTCTTTATTTCTGTGAAATTCTTCATTGTTTTATAAAAGCAAGATATGTGCAATTCACTTTTGCAATGAAACTACAAATAATAATAAACAGTTTAAATAAATAAACAAATGCATTTTTAATTCATATTTCATATCTCAAATAGGTTTACTTATATCTAGGTTTATTTTAATCTAGTTTTCTATCTAGGTTTACTGTAATCTAGGTCTCTATCTAGGTTTACTTCAATTTAGTTTTCTAACTAGGTTTACTTATATTTAGGTATTTTAATCTAGTTTTCTATCTAGGTTTACTGCAATCTATGGTCTCTATCTTCAATTTAGTTTTCTAACTAGGTTTACTTATATTTAGGCTTATTTTAATCTAGTTTTCTATCTAGGTTTACTGCAATCTAGGTCTCTATCTAGGTTTACTTGTATTTAGTTTTCTAACTAGGTTTACTTATATTTAGGTTTATTTTGATCTATTTTTCTATCTAGGTTTACTTTAATTAGTTTTCTTTCAAGGTTTACTTCAGTCTAGTTTTCTGTCTAGGTTTACTTCTATATAGGTTTGTTTTAATCTAGTTTTCTATCTAAGTTTACTTCAGTCTAGTTTTCTGTCTAGGTTTACTTCTATATAGGTTTGTTTTAATCTAGTTTTCTATCTAGGTTTACTTCAGTCTAGTTTTCTGTCTAGGTTTACTTCTAATAAGTTTGTTTTAATCTAGTTTTCTATCTAGGTTTACTTCAGTCTAGTTTTCTGTCTAGGTTTACTTCTATATAGGTTTGTTTTAATCTAGTTTTCTATCTAGGTTTACTTCAGTCTTGGTCTCTATCTAGGTTTACTTCAATTTAGTTTTCTAACTAGGTTTACTTATATTTAGGTTTATTTTAATCTAGTTTTCTATCTAGATTTACTTTAACTAGTTTTCTTTCAAGGTTTACTTAAGTCTAGTTTTCTGTCTAGGTTTACTTCTATCAAGGTTTACTTTAATCTAGTTTTCTATCCAAAGGTTGACTTCTATCTAGGTTTACTTTAATCTAGTTTTCTATCTAGGTTTACATCTATCTAGGTTTACTTTTATCTAGTTTTCTATCTAGGTTTACCTTCATCTAGTTTTCTATCCAAAGGTTTACCGCTGCTGAGTGTGCGAAGCATCAAGCTAAATGTAATATCTGCAAGCAAAGTCCTATTCTTGGATTTAGGTAAAATTTTACTTTAAACAGACTGATCCGCAATTTAAACACTGAGAAATCATTTCTTTTTAACACGTTGAACGCATACAGTTTATGGATCCAACTGGACTTCACTGGCAATGGTAATTCGTTTTTGTTTAGTTTTCTGTAGGGCTGGCCAAAGTTCCGTTAACGGAACGGAGATTTTCGAAAATTAACCGAACAGTTAACAAAATTAACGATTGAAAACGCAAACGGAACAGATTTTTATTTTTAACGATGATTTTTTTTCTGCTTTAAATAACATTAAACGTTAAAAAAAAAAAAAAAAAATTACGTGTTTTGATGTTTTTAAATGTCATCTTCTGTGTTCACAACTTTAAATGCTGAGAAAAGATCGCAGTACCGTTGAATTTTGATTTGAAAAATTTGGAGTTTGTCCAGCCATGAAAGAATCTGGGATCTCCTCAGAATAGAATAAATATTGTTGATTTGGATATCTAGATATTACTCAGTCCGCAGAAAATGATAAATATAGTTCAACTGATAGTGTCGTTAACGATTTGGCAAATTGTTAAAGCTGTTAATGCTACTGCAAACAACTGCACCTTTAACGATTTCATAACCCTTAACAATATTCTTTTCAGCGCTTTGCGCCTTAATACTGAAATAAACCGTTGACAACTGCGCCGTTAACGATTTCATAACCGTTAACGATTTTTTTGTGTTTCGCGCCATTAATACTGAAATAGACCTTTTATGACTGCGCTGTAAGCTTTTTTCTTAAACCGCTAATGACTGTAGCAGTTAACGATTGCTAAAAATGTTCCGTTAACCTTGTTAATAAAATTAAGATTGTTAAGTAACGGTTTTTTTTTTAAAAACGGTAAATGCCATTAACGAGACGAACGTTCCGTTTTTACCTTTAGAATTAAAAGCTACCTGAAATATTCTTTTTTTAACGGTCGGAACTAATAGTTAACGAAATGGCTAGAAAAAGTAGAAACGTGCCCAACCCTAGTTTTCCGATACATTTATATTCCAAAAAAATTGTGCACAAACCGTTCTCCTCTTAGAAAAAATATAAGGTCAGAATTTTAGTTAATTCAGAGCCAGCTGTACAGTACACATACAGACTAAAAAAAGCAAACGTGACAGTATTTGATTAATTAACCATCCCTTTCTAGTGAAATTAATGTTATGAGATGAGAATAGATAAAAGAAAAATTATTTTTGCGTTCAAATTTTGATCTTGTGCTTGAAAAATGTAAATTTTGCTGTTTGTTATTAAAGTGAAGGAATTGCTAAATATTAAATATTAAAGGTATCGGTGTCTGAAATGCTTCAACTTTGATATGTGCCAAGCTTGCTTCTTCGCTGGGAAAGGGGGTCGGTACAAAAACCATAAGATGACCCATCCCATGCAGGAGTACTGTACAACGGTAATATTTTCATTGCATATTTTCTTGAATATTTTTAATAAATATCTTACAGCGCAAAAATATGTTTTTTGTTTCACTGAATTGTGGAACTTAAAAGATGATATTTAATAAATAGCATATTATTATTATTCTATATATTACATATTATTATTATTCTATATATTACATATTATTATTATAAGTCTAAACTAATCGGACTTTAGACTTCGCTTACAATCTCTTTAAACAATTTCATTTATTTTCTTCTTCAATTTTCTAATTTGTCATTTTTGAATAGTTTTCTCTCTACGTCAGATAATGGGTTCCGATAATCTCAATTCTGTTCTGTAGAAAATATGGGAATTGTGTCGTGGCTAAAAACTGTAAATTTTGTATGAAAGAAAAATAGATTTATGAAAAATGTTCAATAGAAATCGTTGCATTCACTTCCCCCACAACACAGAACGAAGTTAAGTTTTATAAATGACCCTGTTGCCACATAAACAATTTGTACAATATTGCACAAACTTCTACAAAAAACTTCAAAATCAAATTCGAGCATATGATAGTCAAAAAGTATTTTCTATTTTGAATATTATACACAAGTATTTTCTATTTTTAATATTATACACAAGTATTTTCTATTTTTAATATTACACACAAGTATTTTCTATTTTAAATATTATACACAAGTATTTTCTATTTTTAATATTATACACAAGTATTTTCTATTTTGAATATTATACACAAGTATTTTCTATTTTTAATATTATGCACAAGTATTTTCTATTTTGACTCTGGAATTTTCTTTATAAATATTTAGTTAAAACACAACAAAAAAAATGTTGTTGCTTTGAATTTAATAATTTCTAAAACGTTCAAGAATTACGTGCGTACTTTTCTTACATAATTAGTTTAACGTTTTAAAGTTTTTATTGCAAACTATTTGGAGTTTCCGGAGCGTTGTCCAGGATAAAAATATAAATCTTGTTGCCTACACCATCAACCCCGTTTTAAACATGGGTTACCTCAGTCCTCAGCTAATTTAGTCCAGCTGTCGGGCAACCTCAAGCTAACATATTATATATGATTTTTTTGGTCATACAAATATATATATATGAAGGTAGAGCTTTATTAAATAGATTATCATTGGCTTGACAACAGTGTTGGCTCGGTAAAGATTATTTTTAAAGGTTTACGCTCTGCTCTGTGGTAGTAAATGGTAGGAATAGGGATTGGATAACAGTATGGGAGGGGAAGGGGGTGGGGAAACACGGAGAAAGCTGTGGGGGG